>NC_063174.1:62201607-62483550 GCF_023159225.1 Perognathus longimembris pacificus | reverse complement strand
CTTGCAACTTTAGGGGGCCCTCACCAGGCCCCTCCACCCTGACCCCACGAAGGAGGGCCATGTCCGCGGTGACATCGCAGCACGTACTGGCTCCCTACAAGGCCCTTGGGCTACTGGACTTCTTGTTTCGCTCAGGCACTGGGCAACACCAGCACAAAGGAGTTCGGACTGAGGATTTAGGAGCTATGAGGGGAGTGTGATCAAATTAAGGGTTACCAGGGCCAGTTTCCCAGCTGCCCATCCTGTGCTCTAGAGCAGGTACAGGCATCTAGGGCCTGGAGAGACTCGTCAGTCTGGGTCCCAGCACTGAAGGGTGGGGTCCCAGCACTGAGGGGTGTGGTCAGCACTGGAGTGGGTGGCCAGCACTGGAGTGGGTGGTCAGCACTGGAGGGGGTGGTCAGCACTGGAGGGGGTACTCAGCACTGGAGGAGGTGGTCAGCACTGGATGGGTGTGGTCAGCACTGGAGGGGGTGGTCAGCACTGGAGGGGGTGCTCAGCACTGGAGAGGGTGTGCTCAGCACTGGAGTGTGTGGCCAGCACTGGAGGGGGTGCTCAGCACTGGAGTGGGTGGCCAGCACTGGAGGGGGTGCTCAGCACTGGAGTGGGTGGCCAGCACTGGAGGGTGGTCAGCACTGGAGGGTGTGGCCAGCACTGGAGTGGGTGGTCAGCACTGGAGGGGGTGGCCAGCACTGGAGTGGGTGGCCAGCACTGGAGGGTGTTCAGCACTGGAGTGTGTGGTCATCACTGGAGTGGGTGGCCAGCACTGGAGTGGGTGGCCAGCACTGGAGGGTGTTCAGCACTGGAGTGTGTGGTCATCACTGGAGTGGGTGGCCAGCACTGGAGGGGGTGGCCAGCACTGGAGGGTGGTCAGCACTGGAGTGTGTGGTCAGCACTGGAGTGGGTGGTCAGCACTGGAGTGTGTGGTCAGCACTGGAGTGGGTGCTCAGCACTGGAGTGGGTGGTCAGCACTGGAGTGGGTGGTCAGCACTGGAGGGTGTGCTCAGCACTGGAGGGGGTGGTCAGCACTGGAGGGGGTGGTCAGCACTGGAGGGGGTGGTCAGCACTGAGGGGTGTGCTCGGCACTGGAGTGGTGTGGTCAACACTGGAGGGGGTGCTCAGCACTGGAGTGGGTGGCCAGCACTGGAGGGGGTGGTCAGACTCAGCCTTGGTGCTGGCATGGCCTACTGTTCAGGTCACCTGGTGGGTCTGAGGCTCTGGAGCACTGACAGCCACCATGGCACGGGGCTCTACCACCCCCTGGTGGTCGAGTCTGGTCACTGCATGCTCCTCCAAGCCAGCGTCCAGGGCCATCACCCCAACCCCCACCATCAGGGTTCTCAGGTTCAAAGGATGTAAAGCAGATACAGAATGGACGTGTATACAAGTGTATGCATGTATATGTGTGAGGACAATTATCGAAATATGTCCCTCGTTCCTGTTCATCCTGCAGCCCTGGAGCACCGGCCTGGGGCCAGAGGGACAGTGGCCCTGAGAGGATGCAGGAAGGGCCCTGCTGTCCACGGGAGGAGCTTCACGAAGGGCGGCAGCAGCCCCTCCATCCTGGGGGCTGTCACACCCTGCTCTGCCAGGGAGAAGGCGTGTGCAGGGCCCGTGTGCAAGGCCGGTGTGCAAGGCTCATGTGCAAGGCCCGTGTGCAAGGCTCGTGTGCAAGGCCGGTCCGGGAGCAGGGTCGCTACTGAGGCTGCAGCCAGGGCTGGGGACTCTGGGACATCCCGCATTAAGTCTGGACAGGGGAGGGGAGAAGGGGGCCGGTCTGCCTTCCCACGGTAGCAGGGCCCAGGCCGGTGCCCCACACGCCCACTTCAGGCAGATGGCGTCCTCCCACCACCCCCGCCACCGTCTCCAAGCTGGCACCAGGCTGGCACCTGCATGAGCAAAGCCCTGCTCCCTCTCGTGGCCAAGGGGGGCCTGACACCGCGGCCCAGGGTTCCTGGGGGGAGGGGAGCAGTGGACGCTGACTCTGCCCAGATCCCATGTTGTTAGGGTAGATGGGCAGCTGCACCCACTCGAGGTGGGTGGCCAGGGTGGGGTTCTCAGAGCACCCACGCTCCGCAACCCCTGTGCCCCTTGTGACCCCGGCCCCCAGGCGCGGCAGGGTCCACGGCGAAACAGCAGCACATCCCGTGTCCAGAGGCTCCTTGGCAGGCTGGACACCAGGTCTCACCCACGTGGACGCTGGACAACATCGGGACAAACGAGGTGCATGACTAAGGTAGGGCGCATCCGTGGGGATTCAACGGAACGTGGGGCCCAGGGTGGCGGGACCCTGCCTGTCCGGGTCCAGCGCTGAGTGACATGGTCAGACTCAACTATTGGGGAGCCTGTCAGCTCAGGTCACACGGGCAGGTCTGACCCCTGCGAAAGCCCCACGGAGCCCCCAGAGCCGAGCTGAGGGCCCCTGGTGGCCACAGCGAGTTACTGCGTGCTCTGCCAGAACAGGTGAACGGAGTCCGGGAGTTTCCGTGACGGTCTTTCCGAGTTGCCATGAACAAAGAGCCTCTCCCTGAGGAAGTGAGTCCGCCCGGAGACTTGAGACGGCACCAGGGAAGTTGGCTTCCAAACGGGCGGCCCCAGTGCCTGCCCGCCCCCAGACCTGTGCCCATCCATAGGTACCCGCCCTCCCAGACCTCTGCGAGCCCCTGCCCGCCCCCAGATGACGGCTGACTGGCTCCGCACCTTCACCCACCCCAAGTGCGGTCTACTCACCCTGGTCAGCCTTCAGCACAAATCTCCCAGACTCTGGCGCCCCCTCTTAGTGATTTTCACCCTCCAGTCCCCCCGCCCCCGCTCCTGGCCATGAGTGCCCGCCTCCCTTGTGCTCCAAATTGTGCCCAGCACCCATACTACATCGGGGATGGCCAAGACAGGAGGTGCTGCCGGTCCTGTGTCTGACCACGCCGGAGAAAGTTTCCAAGGTCAGCAGCAAAAGTCAACAGGTCCATTTGTGCAGGCCTGCAGGTGTCCAGAGGAGAGGAGGCGGCTTTGCCCCAGCACCCCAAATTGTCTGAGACTACTTTTCCTCCCCAGGGACAAAAGGGAACAATGCCCTCGCCTGCCTGTCCTCCAGCTCTCCAGAGCGATCTGAGCCCCATCCACTGAAGGTGTCTGACTCTTGGCTCAAGGGACTGAGGGCAGGGAAGGCCCTGTTGGAGCCCTAGGCTCAGGATGGCAGCCGTCTGGACCTGCAGAGCACCCCAGACGCCAGCCAAAGCCCCCCGAGACCCAGCCCAGAGCCAGTGCCACAGCTCAGCCTGCCCCAGATGGGAAGGGCACCCTGCCAGGCATCGCTCAGGCTGCAGGACAATACAGCCTCCACCCACTGGCTGTGCCCGCAGATTCAGGAGAACTTCAGGGTTGCCAGCAGGGCCTGTTGTGCACGATCCGTTTGGGAGTCAGGTGGCCATGGATTCTGCAGCCAGGGGGAGGCGAATCTGGGGTGGGTGGCGTTGAGCCTGACTCTATCTCCACTCAGTCCACTCTAGTCAGTCGGTGCCTCTCAGCCCTAGCCATCAGCTAGCTCGGAGCTGGCACGGGGCCGGCACCGACATATGTGGGGCTCTGCTGCCCTCGTGTGGCTGATGACTGCATTGCGCCTGCTGCTCACGGAAGGCTCTTCCTAACACACAACGCCCTGCAGAATCAATCGGGTCAGGTAGGGCAGGTGCCTCAGTGGGGTGAGTGTCCGTCCTCGATCTACGGGGGGAGGCGGGGCGAGTGTCCGTCCTCCATCTATGGTGGTGGGAGGTGGGGTGAGTGCCCAGGGCTCTGGGCTCAGGTTGGACATGCCAGGTTTCTACTTGCAGTTTGGGGGGAACCTTGCCCAGACTCCTGTGCCCCTCCATGGTGACCCCCAGGCTCTGTGCACAGCCCGAGTCTTCAGTCACTTGGCAGTATACCTCAGTGCCCATCGAGGCTCCAGGGCAGGCTGCTCACGCTCATGTGGACACTTGGCCACCCTAGTTTATGACTAAGGCCGGGGAGTGAGCATGGACTGTGGACAGAACTAGGCATGTGCTCAGAGCTGGCGTCTCAAGCTGCCCCTCGGCACCCAGCGTCTCCAGGACCCTGTGCGGGGCAATGGAAGCTCTGCCAGCGGGGACATGGGTGGGCCTGGCCTCTGGGCTGGTTCTGTCAGGTTGGGTCAGGTCACCATGCAGGCCACCTGTGGCTGCTCCCAGCCCTTGCTGGGTCTCTACACGACCATAGCGTGGGGCTCAGACATGTTCTGGGGGTCAGGGAGTCGCTGCCTGCTCTGCCTTGCCCGGCTGGAATCTGGCCGGAGGGGACCACCTCGAAGAAACCAGAGGACGCCCCATCTACCTAGGTCGCCCCTCAAGACTGGGCAAGGGGAGACCATGCAGAGCACTCTCAAACTTTGCTCCTGAACACCGATGGCACTTGTCTCCTCAGGAAGTCTGGGAACAGCTCCAGAGGGAGGGAGAGCAACAAAGAGTGGTGGGGAGCCAGGGAGGAGACAAAGAAGATGCGATGAAGAGAGATGAAGAATAACAAAGAGCTCCAAAGACCAACAATGACTCATAAGAGCATTGAAAAGGAAGACAGCGCTCAGAATTGTAAGAGACCTGGCCAGGAAAAGAATCAGGACATGAACAGGCCTGGCAACCCCAAGAGGTCCCATTGAGAGTGGCAAAAAGGCTGGACTCTGGTGGCTGTAATCTTAGCTACTCAGCAGGCTGAGTTCTGAGGATCATGGTTCAAAACCAGGCCAGCCAGGAAAGTGCTTCTCTCCAATTAACCACCAGAAAAAATGGAAGTAGAGCCGTGGCTCAGAGTGGTAGAGTATGAGCCTTAACCAAAGAGCTCACGGACAGCACCCAAGCCCTGAGTTCAAGCCCCATGACTGACAAAAAAAAAAAAAAAAAAAAAAAAGAGTTGCAGAAAGGACATTGGAGGGAAAGAGCAGCCAAGAGGGCCGAGGAGAACAAGAGGATCAAAGTGATGTGTGTGTGAGTGTGTGTGTGTGTGTGTGTGTGTGTGTGTATGAATGACATCCCATGTATGGTGTTATATAGATGGATGGAGGGAGGGAGGGAGGGAGGGAGGGAGGGAGGGAGCAGACAGAAGGGGGTTCGGGGATGTTACAGAGGAGGTGAGCTTGCTCACAGTACACAGTACGTGACACCCCTTGTACTACTAATGGTTTCTAAATAATTTTTTCTTTTTTTAGGAGAGCGCTAGAGAGGGAGCTCTGGATGCCAAGCCTGCAGAGGTGCTGATTGCCACTCGAGTGAGCAGGACGACAGAGCTCCCGGCAGGACTGAGCCTCAGAGCCAAGGGGGGTTTGATGGCGAGCCACAGCACAGAGCAAATACCCATGGATCTGCCTTCGTCCATGACTACTGGGCCCACAAATAGGACAGATAAATAACAACAAATAAACAAGTAGGAAAGGAGGGATTTTCCACGCAGAGTTCTTCTGCGTGGAAATTCAGCAGGTCCTCTTCCCTCGGGGAGAGCACCGTGTCGTGGAGCTGAGGAGTGCCGACCAGGCCGGGGAGGCCGCGGTGTGGTCGGGCTGAGGAACGCGGCCGCGGCTGGGGAGGGCACTGGGTTGTCAGGCTGAGGAGCGGGGTGCCCTGCCCCACGCTGGCATCTGCTTCGCCGTGGAGAGCCCTGCAGCCTGACCTCAGTCACGTTCTGCTGAGGGACTAAGTTGGTGTTCCTGTGCAGCACCCCGAGGGTCCAGACAAACCCCGCTGCCAAGCTGGGTGTGGTGGTACCCGCCTGTAATCCCGCCTACCCTGGAGGCAGAAGCGAGAAGATCACAAATTTGAGGCCTATCTGAGCAGAGGCAGCAAGAAGACTCCGTCTCATGACAAAACGTAAGGTAAAAGGCTGGGAGCACACTGGATGGCAGGGTGCTTGCCGGCCAATGTCTACAAAATACCCTCAAACGTGTTCTGCCAAATCCCTAGCCAGCCAGGAACCAGGGGCGCGTCTGCAATCCTCATGCTCCGGGGCCACGGCAGGAGGGGTGTTCGCTCAGAGCCAGCCTGGGCTCCTTGGCAAGACCCTGACTCAAGAACGAAAAATAAAGACAGCGTGGCAAGCCACCTGGAAACTGTCAGGATCGTCGTGAGAGCTGAGAGCTAAACCTCATACCCCATCTTGGATGGGGCCCTGGGACGGGACAGGAAGGGCATCGGGCCAGGCGCAGAGGACAAGCCTGCCGCCCAGCCCGGTGAGCGGGCAGAGGTCAGGGGATCACAGGTCAAAGTTAGCCCAGCCGGAAGAAGCTCACGAGACTCCAGCTCAGCCAATACCTGGCACAGCGGCGCAGGCCCGCCACCTCCAGCTACGTGAGGAAGCACAAACAGGAGGACCGCCATGCAGGCCGCCCGAGGCCTGAAGCAAGACCCTCGTTCAAAAACAACCACTGCAGAAAGGACTGGTGGAGGGGCTCAATGGTGGAGCGCCTGCCCAGCAAGCACAGGTCCTGAATTCAAACCCCGCCACCACCAAAAAGGAAAGGACAATGAGTTAAAAACAATCAATGAGGGCTGGGGATATGGCCTAGTGGCAAAGAGTGCTCGCCTCGTATACATGAAGCCCTGGGTTCAATTCCCCAGCACCACATATACAGAAAATGGCCAGAAGTGGCGCTGTGGCTCAAGCGGCAGAGTGCTAGCCTTGAGCAAAAAGAAGCCAGGGACAGTGCTCAGGCCCTGAGTCCAAGCCACAGGACTGGCATGATCTCCCTGATATATGACTGTTAACAAAGGGAGACGGAGAGACAGTAGAGACCAAGTCTATGAATACTGTATATGTTCTTGATACATTGTATATTGCATATATGTCAACCTGACCTAGACAAGGGATAGAAAAACAGGTCGTAAGATATCACAAGAAATGTACACACTGTGGGCTGGGAATATGGCCTAGTGGCAAGAGTGCTTGCCTCATATACATGAGGCCCTGGGTTCGATTCCCCAGCACCACATATCCAGAAAATGGCCAGAAGTGGCACTGTGGCTCAAGTGGCAGAGTGCTAGCCTTGAGCAAAAAAGAAGCCAGGGACAGTGCTCAGGCCCTGAGTTCACGGCCTAGGACTGGCCAAAAAAAAAAAAAGAAAGAAATGTACACACTGCCCTACTATGTAACTGTACCCTCTTTGCACAACACCTTGTAAAAAAAAATTTATGTTCAATTAATTTAAAAAAATGTACTCACTGCCTTAGGTATGAATCTGTAACCCCTCTGTATATCACTCTGACAATAAAAAATAATTAAAAAAACAATCAATGAAGTAAGCTCAAATAGAGCAGGGTTGGTTAACCCTGCTGCGTGGGTGTGGGCTCCGTGTCCAGCATCAGAGGCGCAGGACGACGGTGGCAGACAGAGCAGCCTGCAACACAGAACGCTGTACCATCTTTTGCCAGTCCTGGGGCTTGAACTCAGGGCCTGAGCACCGTGCCTGGCTTCTTTTCCTCAAGGCTCGCACTCTGCCACTTGAGCCACAGCGCCGCTTCCGGCTTTTTCTGTGTATGTGGTGCTGAGGAATCGAACCCAGGGCATCACGCATGCTAGGCGAGCCCTCTACCGCTAAGCCACGTGCTCAGCCCCAGCTTTCTGCAAATTTAAAACTCTTCCAAATAAGAAGCTTACTAAAATGTGTAAAGACCTAGAACAAATCACACAAATAATTCATGGCACAATGCTGTCGTGTCCACGAAAGGGATGGAAACCGGGACGTGAGCGGACGGCCCCCACAGAGCGGGGACCGCGGCCCTGAGCCACCAGGCCCCACCTGGTGACCTGAGGCTATGCTCGCAGTGGGACCCCCCGGTCTCCCGAGTGGCTGGGATCTCAAGGAAGACCCACTGCGCCGCACGGGAGTCCTGGAAGAAGGGAGCTGTGTGCGTCCGCGCTCACTGGGGAAAACGGTGCCCAGGGACAGGATGTCCAGGTAAGTCCAGGCCCAGCCATGCCCTGGCCCCTCTCCTCCCTCTCGAGTCCTGACAGTGCCCCCCGCCAGCTGCTCCCTAATGCCACCGAGGGAAACGGGCCAGGACGGACCTACACAGACCGCGGAAAGCATCCAGGGAAGCCAGGCCCACCCAGAGCCCAGGGCTCCTCACCCAGTGGGCTGAACGCCCCTCCACGCCTACCATGCTGCCACCAGCACAGCCCTCGGGGCCGGGGCAGCAGTGGGAGTGGCTGCAGCCAGGCCGCCCTCCCCTCCCCTCCCTGTGCCCCTGGGCGGAGGCCCTGCCGGTGCTGACTCAGCAGGCTCTGCAGCCAGCTCTGCTCGGGCTGGGTTCCCAGATCCTCGCACTTCCAACCACGCTGCACCTCAGAGGTGCAGCTTCCCTAACGCCAGGCCGGGAGGTGGGGGGGGGGGGGTGCCTGGGGCTCAACTTTGCTCCCAGAAAGACTCAAAGCGCCGTCTGTTCCACGAGTCAGGCCTGTAAGGATGTGGATTCTGACTGGGGGCGGGGGGGGGTGGGGATCCGTCTGTGTGTGCGCTGAGCGTTTGCTGAGGCCAGCACTCTACCTCTTGAGCCACAGCTCCATGCTCAGGTTTTAGGTGGTTAATTGGAGATGAGAGTCTCATGGAAGGGCTGGGAATATGGCTCAGTGGTAGAGGGCTGGCCTAGCATGCATGAAGCCCTGGGTTCGATTCCTCAGCACCACATACACAGAAAAAGCCAGAAGTGGGCGCTGTGGCTCAAGAGGTAGAGTGCTAGCCTTGAGCAAAATAAGAGCAGGGACAGTGCTCAGGCCCTGAGTTCAAGACCCAGGACTAACAACAACAACAAAAAAAGTCTTATGAACTTTCCTGCCCAGGCTGGCTTCAAATGAAGATCCTCACATCTCAGCCTCCTGAGTAGCGATCGTGACAGGCGTGAGCACTGGTGCCCAGCCATGAATCCTGATTTTGCTCCAAGCCCTGGACTGTGTGGGCGCATGACTTCATGCATAATTTTATGCATGATCATAAAATTTTAGTAGAAAAGAATATCCTTACGTATCTGGAGAGCCGGGTGTCAGTGGCTCCCACCTGTCAGCTAACTACAAGAGGCTGAGATCTGAGGATCCCAACGCAAATCCAACCCAGGCAGGAGAATCTGGGAAAGGCTTATCTCCAATGAACTACTCAAAAAGCTGGAAGTGGTGCTATGGCTCCGGTGGTAGTGTTAGCCTCAAGCACAAAGAGGCTCAAGGACAGTGCCCAGACCCTGAGTTCAAGCCCCAGGGCCTACACACACACACACACACACACACACACACCTAGAGATATGTCACAAGAGCTCCCCAGGATTCCGTGGGGATGGGCCACTCGGGCCAGCTCTGCAGTTTTCCTCAGCCAGGTGGGACACAGGTCAGGCCAAGGACACAGCCCTCCAGAGTCAGGATCAGGGTGAGGGAGGAAACTGAGTCTGTGCTGCAGACCCCAAACCCTGGTTCTTAAGCAATGAAAGTTCGTCTGTGTGGTGGGGTCCACTGGGGGGGGGAGGGGAGGGAGGAGGCTGTGCCTCTGGTTGATTGAGGTCCTGTCTGGTGTCAAGCTGACGGGGGCTGGACCTGGGATGGTTAGCTGACCGCCAACTTGGCTGAATTGAAGGACACCCAGAAGATGAGCGAAGCGAGCCCGGTGCTGGTGAGGGACTGTGCGCTGCCAACAGGCAGACTCATCCCCTGCCAGAGCCCGAATTCAGAGCTGGTGGGGGAGGGGGCGGCACGACCGGGGCTCGGGGCGACAGGGGCGCGTGCCTGGCTCCGAAGGCGATGACATTCAGGGCGACCACACCCCGGCGCGGCTGCCACCACGCTGCATCCGTCCCCGCGCCTCTGCACGCGGGCCCGCCTCAAGAAGCAGCTCCCCAAAAGCGGCCTCGTTGCCCTTCCGGGCGGAAGGCCCCACGGTCACAGCTCCTGCAGTGGCCACCCCCAGGCCCTGGGAAAGGTGCCCGCAGGTCCTGCCGTTGCCCCGGACCCCGGCGCGGAGCCGTCGGCCCACCCGACGGACAGCACGGCCCCCGGGCCCTCGGGTGTGAGGAGGGAGACCCCGCATGAGACCCCGCGTGGCCCCTGGCCCCTGCCCCACACGTTCCTGTCAACACCCAGACACTTTGTCTTCCCAATGTGGCCATTGGATTAAAGCGTGTCCTTCCTTTTCCTCATTCCTTTTGCTCGCTTTGAGGGGGCAGAGGACCAGAGCTGATCCGTGGGAAACCGTGGCTCCGGGCCTCCGGCCGACGCGCAGCCCGGGCTGGAGGGAGTCGGTGCTGGGGGACGGGGGGCGGGGGGGGTCTGGCGCTGGCCCCTCCTGCTTCTCCTCTCCGATTCCAATCCACCGCCTGGAAGCACAACGTCGAGAGGCCCCGGCTGGAAGCCTCTGAAGCCCTGAGCCCAGCCCCTCCCTCCTCCAAGTTCCGAATGTCAAGTGCAGCGAGGAGAAGAGCGAGCCATACGACCGCCCTTCGCCCCGGAGAGATGGCCAAGGTGATGCCGCCCTGACCGCAGAGACCCCCACCACTCCTGCCTCGGCGCACTGGCCGGGCCCTCGCCACGAAGGACAGAAGAGCGGACGCAGGGAGAGGACCTGAGGGCAGCCGGCAGCCTGGAGCCAGGAATAACCGGCCCGGCCTGGCAGCCAGCCCGCCCTGAGGCCCTCAGGCCACGACCCATCGGCGGCGCTCGTGCGCCCTCTGGTGGCCCTTCTGCCCTACTGCACCCTCCTGCCCCAGAGCCTCAGGCCAGCGGGTCTTCCCACGGGAGGAGGTGCCGCCACCTTCTCCAGCCTACCCACTGGTGGACAGGCCCTGGCCGATCGGCCCGGGATCCCGCCGGGGGCTCCCGCTGGGGGGGCCTGGAACCCTGGGTAGGCTCCCTCCCTCCCTGGAGCCCGACACCCCACGCAGGCTGCTGCTTGGGGTTTTCTTTTTCTTTTAGTGGGCACAAAAAGCTGGAGGAAGGGTGGACAAATACAATCTGGGAATTCAGTGAACACGAACTCTGCAACGTGAGTGCCGGGACAGGGGGAGGAAACTGGACGCACGGCGACACTGTCCAAAACCACAAACGTGCTTATCGCCTGACTCAAGAACCGATAACCCCTCTCTACAACACCTTAATAATTATTATGGGTATGCTACTTTTTTAAAGCTGAACAACACTTAGAAGTACTCAGGGACAGTGCCCAGGCCAAGTTCCAGTCCTACAACCTATCAAAAATAATTTTTTTAAATACCCTAGGCCGGGCGTAGGTGGCTCACACCTCTAATCCCAGATACTCAGGAGGCTGAGATCTGAGAACTGGGGTTCAAAGCCAGCCCGGGCAGGAAAGTCTGTGAGACTCTTATTTCCAATTAACCACCAGGAAACCAGAAGTGGACTCAAAGTGGTAGAGTGCCCGCCTTGAATGAAGTGCTCAGGGACAGTGCCCAGGCCCAGAGTTCAAGCCCCAGGACTGAGAAAACAAAAAACAAAAAGCAGAAAAGCAGGAGGTTGAACTCAAGGCCTGGGCTTGCTCAGCTTGCTGGTGCTCTACCACTTGAGCAACACCTCCAGCCCTGTTCTTACGGATTCATTTGAAAACAGCTTCATGGACTTTTCTGCTCCGACTGGCTTCATACCTGATCCTCCAGATCTCCACCTAGAGTAGCTGGGATTGCAGGCCTGAGCTACCAGCGCCCAACTTTTTTCTTTCTGAGCCACACCTGCAACCAACCCCTTTTCGTGGTGTGTTTTGGTGGTGGTGGTGGTGGTGGTGATGGTGGTCATGGGGCTTGAGCTCTGGGCCTGGGTGCTGTCCCTGAGCTGTTCAGCTCAAGGCTGGCACTCTACCACGTTGAGGCACAGCTCTACTTCCAGTTTCCTGGTGGTTCATTGGAGATGAGAGTCTCACGGACTTTCCTGCCTGGGTTGGCTTTGAACTGTGGTCCTCAGAGCTCAGCCTCCTGAGTAGCTGGGATTAGAGGGGTGAGCCGCCAGGGCCCAGCTCTGTAGTATTTTCCAAGCTGGGATCTCACGCTACACCCTGACCTTCCTGGAAGCTGGCCAGCAGCCCCAGGGTCTCTCACTCTTGCTCCCACCGCAGGCACCGACTCCCTTCATGGCTCCCTGACAGCTAGGTAACCCTCGATCACAGCTCCGTGCAGAAGGGGTGTGGCGCCTGAGCCCGAAATATCCCGACAACTCGTGCCTGGCGTCTGGGCTCTGGCGACGGGACAGGATGTCCCGATGAGAGCCCACTGAAGGGCTCACAGTGCGGGGTGTTACTGGGAAGTGGGGGAGACCCGGCTGGGGGAAGACCACCGGGGCGCACCTCCCCGGGGTCTACGGAGCACCAGCCCCTCTGTGGGCCCTGCCAAAACCGCAGGTTGGGTCCCGCAGGCCCCGGGACCAGGTCTCAAGACAACCGCAGGCTCTTGCTCCAGCAGTGAAGAATTAGGCAACCATGCTGGTCAGGTGTGGAACTTTGCATCCTCTGCCAACCGGTGAGGGTGGGCCTGCCACCCTCCACCATGCAGGAGACGGGAGACTGGGGCCATTCACAGCCCTGCAGGCAGGGTGAGTTCAGGCTGGGTGTCACAGTGGCTTCTCCGGACACATCTACCCCGACATGGGTATCCCTGATCCTCTCCCATCACCCTGGGACCCAAGCCCCTGACACCACTCCACCACAACACCCCCAAGCCCCTGACACCACTCCATCACAACACCCCCAAGCCCTTGACACCACTCCATCATCTCCAAACCCCTGACAACACTCCATCACCCCCAAACCCCTGACACCACTCCATCACAACACCCCCAAGCCCCTGACACCACTCCATCACCCCCAAGCCCCTGACACCACTCCATCACCCCCCAAACCACTGACAGCACTCCATCACCCCAAGCCCCTGACACCACTCCATCACAACACCCCCAAACACCTGACACCACTCCATCACAACACCCCCAAACCCCTGACACCACTCCATCACCCCCCAAACCCCTGACAACACTCCATCACCCCCAAACCCCTGACACCACTCCATTACCCCCAAAAACCCCTGACACCACTCCATCACCCCCCTAACCCCTGACACCACTCCATTACCCCCAAGCCCCTGACACCACTCCATCACCCCCAAGCCCCTGACACCACTCCATCACCACCAAACCCGACACCACTCCATCACCCCCCATACCCCTGACACCACTCCATCACCCCCAAACCCCTGACACCACTCAATCACCCCCAAGCCCCTGACACCACTCCACCACAACACCCCCAAGCCCCTGACACCACTCCATGACCCCCCAAACCCTGACACCACTCCATCACCCCCCTAACCACTGACACCACTCCATCACCCCCCAAACCCCTGACACCACTCCATCACCCCCCCTAACCACTGACACCACTCCATCACCCCCCAAACCCCTGACACCACTCCATCACCTCCAAACCCCTGACAATACTCCATCACCCCCAAACCCCTGACACCACTCCATCACCCCCAAACCCCTGACACCACTCCATCACCCCCCAAACCCCTGACACCACTCCATCACCCCCCAAACCCCTGACACCACTCCATGACCCCCCAAACCCTGACACCACTCCATCACCCCCCTAACCACTGACACCACTCCATCACCCCCCCTAACCACTGACACCACTCCATCACCCCCAAACCCCTGACACCACTCAATCACCCCCAAGCCCCTGACACCACTCCACCACAACACCCCCAAGCCCCTGACACCACTCCACCACAACACCCCCCAAACCCCTGACACCACTCCATCACCCCCCAAACCCCTGACACCACTCCATCACCCCCAAGCCCCTGACACCACTCCATCACCCTCAAGCCCCTGACAAAACTCCATCACCACCAAAAACCCCTGACACCACTCCATCACCACCCAAACCCCTGACACCACTCCATCACCCCCCAAACCCTGACACCACTCCATCACCCCCCTAACCACTGACACCACTCCATCACCCCCCAAACCCCTGACACCACTCCATCACCCCCCCAACCACTGACACCACTCCATTACCCCCAAGCCCCTGACACCACTCCATCACCCCCCTAACCCCTGACACCACTCCATCACCCCCCAAACCCCTGACACCACTCCATCACCCCCAAACCCGACACCACTCCATCACCCCCCAAACCCCTGACACCACTCCATCACCCCCAAACCCCTGACACCACTCCATCACCCCCAAAAACCCCTGACACCACTCCATCACCCCCAAAAACCCCTGACACCACTCCATCACCCCCAAAAACCCCTGACACCACTCCATCACCCCCAAACCCCTGACACCACTCCATCACCCCCAAAAACCCCTGACACCACTCCATCACCCCCAAAAACCCCTGACACCACTCCATCACCCCCAAAAACCCCTGACACCACTCCATCACCCCCAAAAACCCCTGACACCACTCCACCACAACACCCCCAAGCCCCTGACACCACTCCATCACCCCCACAAACCCCTGACACCACTCCATCACCCCCAAACCCCTGACACCACTCCATCACCCCCCAAACCCCTAACACCACTCCACCACAACACCCCCAAGCCCCTCACCCCACTCCATCACCCCCCTAACCCCAGATACCACTCCATCACCCCCAAACCCCTGACACCACTCCATCACCCCCCAAACCCCTGACACCACTCCATCACCCCCCAAACCCCTGACACCACTCCATCACCCCCCAATCCCCTGACAACAGTCCATCACCCCCCAAACCCCTGACACCACTCCATCACCCCCCAAACCCCTAACATCACTCCATCACCCCCAAGCCCCTGACACCACTCCATCACCCCCAAACCCCTGACACCACTCCATCACCCCCAAACCCCTGACACCACTCCAACACAACACCCCCCAAACCCCTGACACCACTCCATCATCCCCCAAACCCCTGACACCAGTCCACCACAACACCCCCAAGCCCCTGACACCACTCCATCATCCCCCAAACCCCTGACACCACTCCATCACCCCACTAACCCCTGACACCACTCCACCACAACACCCCCAAGCCCCTGACACCACTCCATCACCCCCAAACCCCTGACACCACTCCATCACCCCCAAACCCCTGACACTACTACATCACCCCCAAGCCCCTGACACCACTCCATCACCCCCAAACCCCTGACACCACTCCATCACCCCCAAACCCGACACCACTCCATCACCCCAAAACCCCTGACACCACTCCATCACCCCCAAGCCCCTGACACCACTCCATCACCCCCAAACCCGACACCACTCCATTACCCCAAAACCCCTGACACCACTCCATCACCCCCGAAAACCCTGACACCACTCCACCACAACACCCCCAAGCCTTGACACCACTCCACCACAACACCCCCAAGCCCCAAACACCACTCCATCACCCCCCAAACTCCTGACACCACTCCATCACCCCCCAAACCCCTGACACCACTTCATCACCCCCCAAACCCCTGACACCACTCCATCACCCCCAAGCTCCTGACACCATTCCATCACCCCCCAAACCCCTGACACCACTCCATCACCCCCCAAAACCCTGACAGCACTCCATCACCCCCCAAGACCCTGACACCACTCCATCACCCCCAAACCCCTGACACCACTCCATCACCCCCCAAACCCCTGACACCACTCCATCATCCCCCAAACCCCAGACACCATTCCATCACCCCCAAACCCCTGACACCACTACATCACCCCCAAAAACCCCTGACACCACTCCATCACCCCCCAAACCCCTGACACCACTCCATCACCCCCGAAACCCCTGACACCACTCCATCACCCCCAAGCCCCTGACACCACTCCATCACCCCCAAACCCCTGACACCACTCCATCACCCCCGAAACCCCTGACACCACTCCATCACCCCCAAACCCCTGACACCACTCCATCACCCCCAAAAACCCCTGACACCACTCCATCACCCCCCAAACCCCTGACACCACTCCATCACCCCCAAACCCGACACCACTCCATCACCCCCAAACCCCTGACACCACTCCATCACCCCCAAGCCCCTGACACCACTCCACCACAACACCCCCAAGCCCCTGACACCACTCCATCACCCCCAAACCCCTGACAATACTCCATCACCCCCAAACCCCTGACACCACTCCATCACCCCCCAAACCCCTGACACCACTCCATCACCCCCCAAACCCCTGACACCACTCCATCACCCCCCAAACCCGTGACACCACTCCATCACCCCCCAAACCCCTGATACCACTCCATCACCCCCCAAGCCCCTGATACCACTCCATCACCCCCCAAGCCCCAAACACCACTCCATCACCCCCCAAACCCCTGATACCACTCCATCACCCCCAAGCCCCTAACACCACTCCATCACCCCCCAAGCCCCTAACAGCACTCCCATCACTCTGGGAACCAAGCCCCTGAGTCCACTCCATCACCCCTGGGACCCAAGCCCTAGACACCCCTCCCATCTCCCCCGGGGGCCCAAGCCCCTTTCCATGCAGGGCCAGCCCTTGCCTGGTGCCTCTCAGGGCTCACCCTACCTCTTCCGGCTGAGAAGCCCCCAGTTCTCTTGACGGGCTTGGTCGCCAGGTCAGCGGATGTGTGAATTCACAAGGACATGAGGACCCTGGCTGACTTCTCCACTACACCTGGCCATCCCAAGCCATCTCAGGAAGCCAGGGAGACAGGCTAGGGGGCAGCCAGGGCCCACCCCTGTCCCCAAGGGGGTCCCCACAGGACAGAAACCCCAAGAAGAGCCTGACATGCCCCCTTGTTTCCCGGCCTTGCTATTGATAGAGTCTTGATCTCTGTCCAGCTCTTAAGATGCCTGCAAAGACGGGGGGGGGGGGGGCGGGGGGGAAGGGGGGAGATGGGCTCTGAGCCACAATGACAGGAGCAGGCTGGGAGGGTTCATGGCACCTACAAAAGTGATTGAGACTATCTCAGAAACAAACTACAGAGTCTGGAGGCACGGCTCAAGCTGTAAAGCATGCGCAAGGTCCCAAGTTCAATCCCCAGTAAGGAAAAAGAAAAAGAAACCACCAGGTTAGGGCAGAAGGGCCCCGGTCCCTTCCGCCGGGAGGACGCCAGCGACATGAGTCCTCTGGGCCATCACGCAGAGCTGCTCTGAACTGGTCCCAAGACGCCCAGAGCCGGGAGGGGCTGCCGCAGAGCCCCACCCAAGAGACCGGCCAGGCCGCAGGGGGGCCTGGCTTCAGCAGGACCCGGCAGGCAGGAGCTCCGAATCACAACTCACTCCTAAAGCCTCTAAGGCTGACCCTCTCGTCTCAGATGACACAAGGGCAGTCCAGGCTTGCGGGGGGGGGGGGGGTGGCCGGGGGGGGGGGCTGTGCTCTCTCAGCCCCTCCATGCCCTCACCCATCGGTGGCCTCTCCTGGCCTGCCGCCCCACCCGCACCGAGCGCCAGACCAAGACCCGCAGGAGGCACTAGGCACCGCTGAGGTCCCAGTCAGAGGCCAGGCCAAGGCTGTGGTACAGAGGGCTGGCCCCCACACACCAGGGCCGGGGCTGTGCGCCCAAGGAAAGGCCTGGAAGGCCGGTGATTCCCCAAAAACAGACTGGGGTAGCAGGTGGGGAGTTGGCGTGGGGAAGGGACTGTCAGCGTGTTCACCCCTGCCCCTGGGGCCCTGAACGGCTGGGTATGTATGTGCTCCTGGCAAGATCTAGCTCAACCCTTTCTGGAAGTGGTTCAACAGCAAGTCTTCTGCCTCAGGAAAAGTGAAGGTCGATCCAGTGACCACAGAGGGCTCCGTGCCGGGGGGGTGGGGGGGGGGCACGGGCGTTGTAACCACCCACCCACGGGGGCACAGCCATACCCACGGCCCCCTAAAGACCCTGCCGGGCTTCCGGAGTCACACCGGCAGGTCGGGTGAGGTCAGGGCAGCTGCGGATGGACTTCTGGGACCGCGCTGACTGGCCAGGGGACTGCGGGACTGGCCAGGGTCTGGGGCAGGGCCAGACTGCTTGAGGTGGGTTGGGGCCAGGCCGCATGCTCCTGGCTGAGGTGCAACTTGGGAACAGGGCCGGCCCTGACAGCCCTGGGGAGAGGGAGGAGGGGCTGGGGCAAGCTGGGAAGCAATGGTGGGGGGAGACAACATAAAGGCTTTGGCACCCGCAAAGGTAGGAAGGAGGGGCACCCCGTGGAGGAGCTCCTGAGGGCAGCCGGGGAAAGCCCTAGGAAGTGACCAGTTGGCCCTCCGGCCTCCTCCGCTCATCCTCCCTCGCCAGCCCCGTCCAGCCGTTAGTCAGGGTCGCAGAAAACAGGCAGAGCAGTGAGTCCTGGATACAAAACTGTAAACGCGAGTCTTTAAAATCACAGAGGCCTCCTTGGCCCAACTCTGAGCCGGAGGCCCCCACCCAGGGACCAGTGTCCACGGGCCCGGCCCTCCCTTCCTCCCAGGGAGCCCAACAGACAGGGGCCCGGCCACTCCACTCGGCCCGGGGCCTCCAAAGCTGCCCGGTCACTGGGGCGGACCGGTGGGGGGGGTGGGGGGGGCTGAAGATCCGAGGGATTCCTGAGATGAAGAAGCGGCCCCAGGCACAGCAGGGTGCTCTCCATACCTGGGGGGGGGGGGGGAGCCCGCCCCGTTCCATCCCGTCCCCGCCCATCCCCTGCCAGCCTCGCCCCGCGGGGGCCGTCACGTGTCCAGGGCGTCGCGCGGGGGCGAGGGCCCGCGGGGTCGCCCGGGGGGGCCGTGCAGCGGGGCGGGGGGCGGCACCGAGTTGCGGGGCGGCGGCGGCGGCTGCAGCTCCAGCGCCAGCGCCGGGGGCGGGAAGTCGCGCACCTGGCGGCGGTACTCCAGAAAGGTGCAGGCCTTGGTGGCCAGCGCCACCACGTTCTTGCCCACGAAGATGGCCGAGACCCGGCTGTCGCGGAAGAGCGCCATGTTGGCGGCGCGGGCCAGCACGGCCACCACGTTGACGGTGGCCAGGCTGAGCACCGGGTAGAGCATCATCTTCTGCGGCGCGATGTGCTCGCCCTGCATGCTGACCTCGCTGAGCGCCACGCAGGGCAGCACCAGCAGCAGCATGTAGCAGTAGAAGAAGGTGAGGCCCTCGGCCCACAGCGGCAGCCCCGTGCGCGGCGGCTCCCACAGGTTGGCCTGCATGTCCAGCAGGTCCAGCAGGTCCAGGGCCACCCAGAAGAGGCGGCCGCGCAGGTCCTCGCGCTTGCGGAAGGTGCGCACGTACTCCATGCGGTCCAGGGCCACGAGTAGCAGGAAGAGGCCGGGCACGCACACCGACAGCAGCAGTGTCAGCGCCTGGCGCGCCACCGGGTCGGACGCGCCCCGCCGCGCCGCCTTGTAGTTCTGGAAGATGAAGTAGAGCTTGATCTCCAGCACGAAGATGTAGAGGAACCACAGGATCATGGCGTAGCCGCGCTTGGCCGTGCGGACCTCGGCGCCCACCCACACGGCCACGTAGCGCAGCACCAGCAGGAAGCACACGTCGCCCACCAGCACGATGATGCACACGCCGATCTTGCGCGGGCCCTGGTTCTGCTCCACCAGGTAGGCGTCCATGACGGCCATGCTGCCCATGATCACCAGCGTGGTCAGGCACACGTGGCGCCGGTCCGGGGGAGGCAGCACCATGGTCGGCCGCCGGGGCCCCGGCGCGCGCCGACCCCACGCCGGGCGGGACGAGGTCCTGCGGCGGCGGCCCCGGGCGCCGTGCCGCTCAGCCCGCGGACATGGTGCCGCGGGGCCCGGCGCGGGGTCGGGCCGGCCCTCCCGCCGGGCGCCGCCGCTCCGGGCCGGCGAGCTCGGAACCTGGGGAAGACCAGAGACGGGTCAGGCCGCCGGGCGGGGTGGCCCCGCGCCCCCCCCCCCCCCCGGCGGGGCCCGCACCCCGGCCACCGCGCGCACGCGCCGCGCGCACGGGACCCGGAGCCGGGGAGGGGGGGAGCCTCCAGAGGGCGCTGCAGCCCCATCGCGGGGGCCCGAGACCCCGTTCCCGCCACCGCCGGGAAGGGGCCGGGACGGAAGTGGCTCCTCCCCGGCGCGCTCCCCGCCGCAGGGCCGCGCCGCCGCCGCCGCCGCCGCCCCCCTCCCAGGTCCTGCGACCAACCCACGCCTGCGCCGCTCCTGGTGGGGCTCCGGGCCATCTCCTGGACGGGACACCCTGGATCCCTGAACCTCGGACCCCAGGCCCCTGGGCGCACAGGGAGAGCAAGGAATGCTGAAGGCCCAGGTCCCACCCCGGGGGCCGAGCCTGGGGCAGCTTTTCCCATCCAGAATTAAGAGTCACCTGAGTCCCGGGACATCCCTCCCAAAAGCCTCCTTTACCGGTCGCTGCCTCTCTCCCCCTGGTCTGCCCGCGGGGCAGTGGACCATGGCACCCATTGCCCAAGTGGGGTGTGCTCTTGTCCTGGCCACCTCTCCTACCGTTACTGCCCCTCCACCCAGTGCCCCACCACACCCCACTTCACCCTGTGCCCCCGCGCACCCCGCTGCTCCACTTCCCTCCATGAGCGCTCCTCCACACCTGGACACAGCTCTTCTCCACTTTCAGGGCCAAACTCAGGACCCGGCCTCAGCCTCTCCTGGCGGTGCTGGCTGGAGGTCCCCACAGGACTGTGCGCCCCTGCCCCGGGCCGGCTCACAACCCCTGCAGGCCATTCTCCCCCTCCCTCCCCCCCCCCCCCCTTCCAGCACCTGACCTGTGGCTCCGTCTAGGCCCAGACCCTGCCATTTCCATAAAGACAGCCCTGACAATGCCGTGCTCAGCCTGTCCCCCTGGCTGGGAAAGGCCTCAGCCTCCACACCCGTACCCACCTCATCCCACCAGGCCCCGCCTCCCAGACATCCCCACAGCCCGCCCTCCCACACCTGGAATGGAGAGGGTTCCCGGGTCATCGGTCCACACCCCTTACCCTGGATGCTGCTCCCTGCTACGCGCTTGCCTCCTGGCAGGCGCGCCCGGCCCGGGAAGCCCCCACTGGGCCGGTTCCTGCCCACCGGGCCCTCCTGGGCCACGGCCGCAAAGTGAACATCTCCTTCCGCTCGGCGCCCGTCAGTCAAAGGCTGCTGCACAGCTCACCCTTTCCGCCCCCGGCCCCCCATCACCGCCCGCCCGTCCCCTCCGGCCCACGCAGGCTGCGGGCGCCGGGCTGGTGTTCCAGGACCCCCTCCCGTCGGAGCTCCCGGCGCGGCCGGGAAGCCAGAGCCCAGGCCGGGAGCCCCGGGGACGCAGCAGCCCGGCCGGCCGAGTGCTCACCCACCGGCCCTGCCTGCCGCTCAGACCCCACCCAGCGACTCCAGGCCCGGGCCGCCCGCCCTCCCCCGTGCCCACGGGAGGGGCTGGGGCCGCCGGCCTCCCCTGGAGACCGCGAGGGCCGAGCGCTCCGTGCGGGTCGCCCCGCCGCCCGTCCCTTCCCCGCCCCAGGCCTCGCCGGCCGGCCGGGCCCGCTCCCGACCGCACCCGGCGGCGCCCCCAGCCCCACCCAGGCCTCTCGGACCCGCCGCCCACCACCGCGCTCCGCGGGCAGGGCCCGCCCCGCGCCCGCGCCCGCGCCTACCCCGCGGCGGGCGATGCTGCGGGCCGGTGCTGCGGGCCGGCCGCGCCGAGGCTCCGAGCTGGGGCCGTACGCCGCGCCGCGCCGCGCCCGCCGCCGGCGCCGCCCCCGGCCGGGCCCCGCCCCGCGCCCCGCGCCCCGCGCCCCGCGCCCCGCGCCCCGCGCCCCGCGCCCCGCGCCCCGCGCCCCGCGCCCCGCGCCCCGCGCCCCGCGCCCCGCGCCCCGCGCCCCGCGCCCCGCGCCCCGCGCCCCGCGCCCCGCGCCCGCCAGCCCCCGGCCCGCGGCCCGGGCGGCCCTTCCCAGCACCAGTGGCCCCGGGGGCCCGGACGGGACCCGGGCCTCACCCTCGCCGAGAATCGCCGGCCTCCCAGCCCTCCTCACGCCCTGGAAGGCCACCGCAGCCCCCCGGGCCCGGCCCCGCTCACCAGGCCGGCGGCACGCGGCACCCGGTCCCCTGGCGGGCGACCGCGGGCTCGTGGCAGGACGCGGGCAAGAGCGGGGCTCCGCCAGACCGCGTCTGCGGCCGGAGCGACGCGCGGCGGGGCCCGGCCCCTCCCGCACTACGGTACCAACGCAGCCCGGCCTCTCCCGCAGCCCCGGGGGCACAAGGCCATGCGAGGACCGGGCTCGGGCTCTGGGCTCCGGATTCCACGCCGCGCTCGTCCTCCCTGGGCCTCCACCAACTCCTGCCTGCCACCTTGAGGGCGGCCGCCGTCCTGCCTGCCACGGGAGGGAGGACCCCGCCGACCCCACCGCGTGCCCGCCTCCTCCTCCTCTCGGCGGCTCGCTTCCCTCCTACACCGAGGGCCCAGGGTCAGAGACTCAGCTCCCGCGGGGAAAGGCCGGAGCCGGGCCCCTCCCAGGCCCCGTAGGGAGGATGAGTGGGTGCAGGTGGCTACTCGGGAACACGTGGTAGATTCTGTGCCCTGCCCTCCTCAGCCATAGGGACCAGGCAAGCACCTGGCCAGCGGGGACAGGGGGCCGCGAAGAAGATGCCCACTGGACCATGGCAAGACAGCCGGCTGACACCAGTCCCACTCTCCCCCACACTGGCTCGCAGGATCACCTCGGGACCGCAAAGCTGCCTCTTGCCAGGAAGGGGCCCCACATTCAGTCAGGGACAATCCGCACCCCACAGAGGCCTCCAAGGCCCTGGCCTCAGGGACCAGGAGACTGGGACCAAAGACTAGTCCAGACCCAGCCTGGGAAAGGAAGGCAGCTCCGCATCCAGAGCCTGGGGAGCCCGCCTGGACCGGGAGAAACACCAGCAGCTCCCAGGACAGGCACGCTCCTTTCAAGCAATCCAGGCAGAGAGAAGCAGGCTGGGAGAAAAAGAATGCAAGTCCTGTGTGACCATGGCCCTCCCTCCCCCCTAACCCATGCTCACCTGAAACCTGCAAGCCTACCACAGGGCTCTGCTCCCCGCAGCTGTGATCCCGGGGACATCACCGGCATCGCCATCCGGGCCCCGGGGGCTTCGGCAGGGCCCTTACAGGAGGGCAGCGGAGGGGTCAGGTCAGAGCAGGGTTTTGAGAGCCTGCACCACCTGCTCTGCAGAAGAGGCCGACGAGAACCAAGAGACACTGGTGCCTCCAGGGGCTGGGAGGGACAGATGCAGACTCTCCCCTAGGGACTCGGCAGTCTAGCCCAGTAAAGCTGTGGCCTACCCCACCCTAATGCAGTGAGGAAATCTGTGGCAATTTGTTACAGTGACCACAAGAAACCAAAGCAACCACTGACCTAAAGCCACTTTACACAAAGTCTGGTGCCTTTGCCACAGCCAGTTTGGCCACAACTCCAGATGTTCCAGCCTGGCTTAGGGACAGGAAGGAAAGGGTCCCCACTGCTCACAGATCAGAATCCCTCAGGAGTGGTAGGGCTTATGGGATGGCTCTCCGTGGGTACCTGGAGTGGCGGCTGTCTTTTCCTGTTCTCTCACATCATGGCCAGCACCCAGTTCGTAAACACCTAAAGCCTCACAGGAAAGGTTTCCTCAAGGTTGAAGATGTGTGGTCACCAAGGAAGGACATAGAAAATACCAGAAAGCAAGCCCATGAAGGCGCTTCTAACCCCCTGGGCCTCACCACCAGCAATGTACATCAGTCTGATCCCTAACTGGCATCCCAAAGCCTGAGCACCAACAGTCGGGTGACAGCATAGGCCAGGCCCCAGAAGCCTGTGGCTCTGAGCCCAGGGGGTGACCGACCACCTGCTAAAGCAAAACATCAGTCCTCTTGGTGGGATTCCACAAACCCCGCTCAGACAGAGAACAGGGTCTGAGTGTGCAGAATGCAACCCAAAATCACTCCTCATTCAAAGAAGCGGGAAAACTAACCCACAAGGGAAAGAAACCACTCCCAGTACAGAAGAGCACAGAAACCTTCAACTACCATCGACAGACAAGTCAAAACATAAAAACCAAACCAACGACAGTCACACAGGAATGCAAGACCGAATTAACCAAGTGGGATTTCATCAAACTAAAAAGCTTCCAAGCCACAAAGGAAACAGTTACCAGGCTGAACTAGATAGCCTATAGAATGGGAGAAAAATCTTTGCCAGCTATTCATCCGAAAAGGATTAGTATCCAGAACACACAGGGAGCTCCAAAAAACTAACCTCCCAAAGAATCAATAACCCAATTAATAAACGAGAAAATGAGCCCCAAACAATTCCCATGAAGGAAATGCAAATCACATGGCACAAGGCTCAGTCAGAAGGGTCCTCATCAGGCCACGCACAAAGGCTAGGGAAGATGGGGTTCTCAAGCACTGCTGGGGGAATGCCAACTAGTGTGACTCAGTGTGAAGGCTCTTGGAAGCAGAAAACAGACCTACCCTCCAGCCCAGCAATACCACTCTTGGGCTTTTCTCTGAAGGCGTTTAAGTCAGGCTGCAGCAGAGGCACCGGCTCCATTCGCTGCAGCCCTCCTCACAATAGCAAAGCTATGGAGATGGCCAGATGCCCTGCACTGATGAGTGGATCAAGAAAGCGTGGTAGGGCTGGGGATATAGCCTAGTGGCAAGAGTGCCTGCCTCGGATACACGAGGCCCTAGGTTCGATTCCCCAGCACCACATATACAGAAAACGGCCAGAAGCGGCGCTGTGGCTCAAGTGGCAGAGTGCTAGCCTTGAGCGGGAAGAAGCCAGGGACAGTGCTCAGGCCCTGAGTCCAAGGCCCAGGACTGGCCAAAAAAAAAAAAAAAGAAAGAAAGCATGGTATGTGTACACAATGGAGCACAATGCCAGGCATTGGTGGCTCAGGCCTATAATCCTAGCTACTCAAGAGGCTGAGATCTGAGGATCACAGTTCAAAGCCAACTCTGTCAGGAAAGTCCATGAGACTTATCTCCAGTGAACCAGAAGAAAACCAGAAGTGGCTCTGTGGCTTAAAGTGTTAGAGCACTAGTCTTGAGCAAAAAGGGTCAGGGTCAGCGCCCAGACCCTAAGGTTAAGCCCTACAACTGACAAAAAGGAAAAAGAAAAAAGAATGAAACTGTCCTTTATGGGGAAATGGAACTAGAGAACATGAAGTATGCCTGGTTCAGAAGAACAAAGGTCAAACACAAAATTCAATCCCATAGAAATATATCAATGAGCAACTGAAAATCATAACTGTAAAGGTGATAGCTCATGACAAGAGTTCCCAATAAGTTAAACATTTTGTATGAATGTAACAAGAGGGGCTGGGGATATGGCCTAGTGGCAATAGTGCTTGCCTCATATACATGAAGCCCTGGTTCAATTCCCCAGCACCACATATACAGAAAATGGCCAGAGGTGGCGCTGTGGCTCACGTGGTAGAGTGCTAGCCTTGAGCAAAAAGAAGCCAGGGACAGCGCTCAGGCCCCGAGTCCAAGGCCCAGGACTGGCAAAAAAAAAAAAAGTGAATGTAACAAGACATGTACACGCTGAAAACTTGGAAATCAAAGGAGTCCTCAACCAATCTGGAGATGTGCTGGGCTCAGGAATAGAAAGAAGGTCCATGTAAATACCCCACAGTGACATGGATTTAACACAGCTCCAACCAAAATCCCTACGTAGACAAGCTAACTCTAACTTGTGCATGGAAATGTAAAGGCAGAGCCAAAACAGTTCTGAAAAACAAGGGGACAAGTTGAAAGATCCCACTAACCCATTTCTTTTTGGGGGGTGCTGGGGATGGAACCCAGGACTTGCACAGGCTAGCAAATGCTCTACACTGAGCTCCGCCACCAGCTCTCACCAATGGATTTTTAAGACTCAGGTACTGCTGAAAAATCAAGGCAGTAAGTATAACACACAGTGGTCAATGGGCCACACAGCAAGAGTAAAATACATTACAAGCATGTAGGTACTAGGAACACTGGAAAGGAAACAGAGAAAAGACATTCAAGGACAAAGACTTTAAAAAAAACAAAACAGTTTTTGCAGTGGCATAACTATATTTATTATATTCTTTATTATATTATATTCTATATATTATATTCTACATATTATATAGAATATTATATTCTATATACTATTATATTCTTTGGTTTTGTTTTTGTTGCCAGTTCTGGGGATTGAACTCAGGGCCTGAGCACTGTCCCTGACCTTTTTGCTCAAGGATAGCACTCTGCCACTTGAGCCACAGTGCCACTTCCGGCTTTTTCTATATATGTGGCACTGAGGAATCGAACCCAGGGCTTCATGTGTACAAGGCAAGCACTTTACCACTAAGCCATATTCCCAGCTCCATTATATTTAATCTATTACAATTATATTTACTTATAATTAAGATCTAGAGATAAATTTTTGAAGTAATAGAGTTTGGCAAGATTACCTATCTATTTATCATGTCAGTTACTGGGGACTGAATACAGGGCTTCTTATTCTTGCTTAATTTTGTGTTTTTTCTTTTTTTTTTTTTGCCAATCCTAGGACTTGAACTCGGGGCCTGGGCACTGTCCCTGGCTTCTTTTTGCTCAAGGCTAGCACTCTACCACTTGAGGCACAGCGCCACTTCTGACTTCTATATATGTGTTGCTGAGGAACCCAGGGCTTCATGCGTGCTAGGCCAGCACTCTGCCTCTGATCCACATTCCCAGGCCTTGCTTAGACTTTGTAGGTTGGCCGTGCAAAGCCCACCTCTGAGCCACGTCATCACAGCCCAGGCCTCAGCTCCAGGTTCTGAGCACAGAGGAACCCTCCCTGGCCCAGGGCCAGGCCTGCCCAGCTCAGAACCCCGATTGAGGTGCCACCACGACCGTTCATAACCGGGACAGCAGATACTGCACCAGAGATGGGGGTCCACCTGCCCCCGCAGCCAGCTCTCACCTGCCCTCTGCTGGGTCCCAGAATCTCCCCTGCACAGGCAGAGGCTACCCAAAAGGGAAGCCCACACCCCGGCAGCCCCACTCTCAGCTCAGATCCAACCGCCCTTCCCTGGCCTACTCAGGGCAGCTCAGGCCCTGAGGCCCTGACATGGGCTCCTGCATCTCTGATCTGCCCCATCGTCAGGTCTGTTAGGACCCCCTCCATGCCACAGGAACACTCTAACCTCCGTCCCGGCCATCACCCTCACTCAGCTCACCGCCCAGCTGTGTCTCTGAGTACCCATGGCCACCTGCTTCACCACATGCATTTCCTTATAGTACTTGCTCTTTCTCACCAGATTCAAGCTGTGAGGCCCTCTGTCTGCCCCTTCCCCCTCAGACACAGTGGATACCCCATGAATCCTAGCCAAATGAGTGAGCAAAGGAAGGAGCCAGGAATGGCCAGAGAGGACAGAAAAACCAAGAGTTAGCACAGTTCCAGACCTGGAGTTCCCAAGGAACAAAGCTTCACTCTGGGTGCTGGGGGCTCACGCCTGTAATCCTAGCTACTCGGGAGGCTGAGATCTGAGGATCATGGTTCAAAGCCAGCCTGGGCAGGTAAGTCTCTGACTCCTATCTCCAATTAACCACCAGAAAACCAGAAATGGCGCTGTGGCTCCAAGTGGTAGAGCGCTAGCCTTGAGCTGAAGAGCTCAGGGACAGCACCCAGGCTCAGAGTTCAGGCCCCACAACCAAGAACAACAAAAATCTCAAGGGCAACACGCAGGCCCTGAGTTCAAGCCAGAAAGAACAAAGCTTCAGAAGCTATATCACCAGCATGATCTGGGAGCATTTTTTCTTTATTATTTTTTATACCAGTCCTGGGGCTTCAGGCCTGGGTACAGTTCCTGAGGTTTTTTGTTCATAGCAAGCACTCTACCACTTAAGCTACAGCTCCACTTCTGGCCTTTTGGTGGTTAACTGGAGAGAAGAATCTCAAGGACTTTCTGTCTGGATGGCTTGGCACCATGATCCTCAGATCCCATCCTCCTAAGCAGCTAGGATTACACGTGTGAGCCACTAGCACCCAGCTGGGAGGTTTTTAATAAAGAAGAGAATCATGACTCATTAGACAGAGCCCAGTTTGTGGACTCTTGATTGCACTGGTGAAAAGAATTCCAACACAATTCAGAGAAGGTGGGCACAGATTTGATTAGGCAAGTGAAAGGAAGCAGCAAGTGAGCAGAACGGAGCACACCTGTAACCCCAGCTGCTTGGGAGGTAGAAATCATGAGGATCATGGTTGGAGGCCAGACTGAACAAAAAGTTAGCAAGACCCTAGCTCAACCCATAAGCCTAGCACAGCTGTATGTGCTTGTTTGATCCCAGCTACGTAGAAGGTAGTAAATAAAAGGATCCATCTGAGGCTGGTCCTGGGAAAATCACGAGAACCTACCTCAAAATTAACAAAAACCAAAAAGGACTGGGGCATGACGCAAGTGGTCAAGCATCTGCCTAATAAATACAAGTCACGGAGAGGGAGAGAGGGAGAGAGGGAGGGAGAGAGGGAGAGGGAGGGAGAGAGGGAGAGAGAGAGAGAGGGGGGACAGAGAGGGAAAGAAGAGGGGAGGGCTTCTCCAGAAGAGGCCTTTTCTAAGGACAATGAAAAGCAGCGGCAGCCGAGGAAGTGACAGCCCCTGCCAAGGTAGCCGTGGCAGAAGACTGGCTAGAGATGAAAGGCAGTGGACACAGGAGACAAGGGGGCAGAGTGAGCGCTGCAGAAGGCAGAAGGCAGGTGACAGAACGCACACCTAGGTCGCTGGAAATTCCTGAAAGGTGCCAAACCCCCGAGGCCAAGGACACTTGAGGTTCCAGTGCCACAGACACCAGGACTAGGAGCTCTAACAGTCATGGGCACTGCCTGCCAGTCTGCTGCTTTCCACACCCAAGGATTCCACCAGCCGCCGAGTGCCAGACCACCGGCAATGGGTACCCAGCTATACGCCTCTCACCTGAGCACTGAGGGCACAGTCTTGAGACCTGAGCCCAAAAGCGTAAGCCTGACTCTGTCAACCTACCCCAGGAGCCTTCAGGTTTTCAGTGCACAGAACTAACAAGACTAAAAGTACTCCTTATCTCCACTCACCTCCATAGAGTAGAGGAAAAAGACCCCACCCAGCCTGCTTTTCAGTAACAGAAGACACCTGGGTTCCCATGTGAAACAGGGGTCAGCTCTGCCCAACCAGATGAGCTTCCCTCCCCCCACAGTACACTGGCATCAGCTGAAGCCAGAGACCAGCAGGACTGGGGATGCACCGCATGGTCCTGGCCTGGCTAGCACTCCAGCCAGTCTCATCCTGCCAGCCCAGCCTCCAGGCAGAAGCCCCGCGCGAGGACCAGGGGGCAAGGCCCAGATACCACAGGACCTCGCGGGAACACAGGGCTGCACAGACGCCGCACATCCTCCAGCCTCTCTGCTCTGTACCGTTGGACAGATATGACCCAATGTCCAGACAGGCTGCAGCTCGCATCTCCCTTGGTCCTGCCCCACGCCCCGTGGGTGAGGCACTGTGTAGGGAGTTGATGGCTGTTTTTTTCTGGTGCTGGAAATTGAGCTCAGAGCTTTACACACCCAAGTGTTCTACCACAAAGATACACCCAAGTCCTGCTGCTGCTGCTACTTTTATTTATTTAGTTGGTCCTGGGGCTTGAACTCAGGGCCTTAAACTCAGGGCTGTCCCCTGAGCACTCTACCACTTTGAGCCACAGCTCCACTTCCACCTTTTGTTTTTTGGGTGTTTTTCTTTTTCCAGTCCTGGGCCTTGGACTCTGGGCCTGAGCACTGTCCCTGGCTTCTTTTTGCTCAAGGCTAGCACTCTGCACTTGAGCCACAGTGCCACTTCTGACCATTTTCTATATATGTGGTGCTGGGGAATCGAACCCAGGGCCTCATGTATACGAGGGAAGCACTCTTGCCACTAGGCCATATTCCCAGCCCTGGCCATTTTTTATATACATGGTGCTGGGGAATCGAACCCAGGGCTTCATGTATACGAGGCGAGCACTCTACCACTAGGCCACGTTCCCAGCCCCACTTCCAGCTTTTGGTGGTTAATTGGAGGTAAGAGTCTCACAGACTTTCCTGGCCAGGCTAGCTTCAAAATGGGATCCTCAGATCTCAACCTCCTTGACAGCTAGTACCGTAGGCATGAGTCACCAGCCGCCAGCTTTTATTTTTTGAATAATGGTATCTGTATCCCACACGCTGAGACAGGAGAGGTTTTTGAAAGTTGTTTCCTCATTCGGGATCAGCGCCCGTGGCTCCCACGCTGTAGTGTTCCCCGTCCTCTGCTGTGGGTCACTCAGCACTGCTGTCTCCAGCCTGCGGCCAGGCAGCCGTACAAACCTGTGCACACACGCTGCTCTCCGGAGTGGCTCTTTAATGCGCCCTCGCTGTGTGGCAGATCGCTCGCTGGCCGGCAGGGCTGCCTGGCAACATGCCCACCCAGCAGGTGTGAGGGACACCTCCACGCCCTGCCCCCACGGAGGGAGGGACCACAGCAACCCTGCTGGGCCTGCACGCTCCACGCATCCTCTTGTTCGCAGATCTTCCCTAAGAACCGGCAGCACCGTAGCGTTCCTCCGGAACATATCCCTGTCACTCACACCCCCTGATTTGTCTTTATGGTCCTCCCCGTTCCCTTCATCCCCAACCAAGGTGCCGGGACCCCAACCCAGGGCCTCACACATGTGCCCCACCACTGAGCTATGCCCCCAGTTACAGACAGTGCCAGTTTGCAGGGGCAAGGGGGTTGTTTGTTTTTGTCAGTCATAGGGCTTGAACTCAGGCACTGTCCCTGAGCTTCTGTGTTCAAGGCTAGCACCCTACCACTTGAGCCACAGCTCCACTCCTGGGTTTTGAGTGGTTAACTGGAGCTGAGTCTCACAGGGACTTTTCTGCCCAGGCTGGCTTCAAACCATGATCCTCAATTCTCAGCCTCCTGAGTTACTAAGATTACAGGCATGAGCCATCAGCACCCACATTGTTAAAGTCCAGTTCCCAAGGGCCAGTCCAGGCAGCTTTTAAAGGACTGACAGCCTGACAGCCCAAGTAGATTTGCGTATAGCATAAGAGCTCCAGGCCAGGAAGTAGGCACTGGCCGAGGAGTGTCCAGTAACTCTCACGGCCCTATCTATGAGGCAAGGGAGAGCCTGCTGGATACTGTCCCATCCAGCATGTGCTAAAATCAGCCAGACTGAATAGAGGCAGCATGGCGCCTCCACTGACTGAGGGACAGAAGTGGCTCGGACCTGGGCTGGTGCCCAGGTGCATGCAGGCTGTCACCCCCCATGCGTGCCCTGGGCTGGCAGGGAACCGGAGGTGGCCTCGTGGGCTCCTCAATCTGCCCAGTATCAGTCAGGACGCGGAGCCTGAGGATTAAAAGGGAGGCAGGCCTGGAGGCCTCCAAACCGCCAGTGCCTTCTGGCTGGCAGGAGGAGGGAAGGGGAGGGCCATTCCACAGCCCAGATACAGGAGGCTTTGTCAGGGCTGAGCTCCTCCTGCAGCTCCCAGAACAAAGGCCCTCTGTCTACACTGTAGCCAAGTCACAGGCACCGCCCTCAGAGAAACAGTAGAGCCCTGGGGGCCCACATCCGGCCCCCACCGTGGGCACAGGAGGGGGCCCCTCAGCTCAGCCTGGAGCTGGTGCATGGTAGAAACCAGGAGTGGGGTGCAGTACGGTTCCACTCAAGAGGTCCAGGCTTCCACCCTGCGCTGCCCAGCCCCACCCCGCACCTATCTCAGGATCAGAAATCCTGAACCCTGTCTGCCGGGGGCTCCTCCCACCCCCAAACAGAAACCTGAAAGCACCGTGGAGGGAGGGCCCGGCCCCGCAGGAAGGGCTGCAGCATGTATTTTAGGCCCCTCCGGGTCCTGAATGCCAGGACCCGTGCAGGAGGGACAGCTCAAGCCGCCACCACACTGAGCCGGGCTCCGGGCTCTGGTCACAGTCCGTGCGGCAGGCCCTGGAGAGAGTGCCCAGCTCGACCTGGGTCAGCCCTGGAACCTGCTTCTTTAAGCCCCGGCCAGGCTCCCACGCATGGGACACATCCAGAGCCCTCAGCGTCTGGGTGGCAGGATCCAAATTAGTCCAGGCAGGGCCCCCGCCACCCTGGCCAGCTCCCGCCGACACTGCTCCTGCAGCCGTTGCAGCCTCGCCTCCAGACAGGCCACCTGTGTCCTCAGCGTCCCGATCACCCCACCGGCTCGAGGGCCCTGGGGCCCTGGGGCCCCACCCTCATTTCTCACCAGGCGGTGGGGCCCTGGAGGCGGGGCAGAGTCCCCAGAGTGCTCCCAAGACGCCCACAGGGCCTCCAGCTCCTGCTCCACAGCCTTCTGCAAAGCCCTCTGCGATGTACTCCACTCTGGTCCCTGGCCTAGGCCTCCAACCTGCACAGGAAAAGACAATGGGGCTCCTGAGCCTGGGGCAGCCGTCTTCCCAGACACAGGGCTCAGGCCTGCCAGTGCTCCCAGACACAGGGCTCAGGCCTGCCAGTGCTCCCAGACACAGGGCTCAGGCCTGCCAGTGCTCCCAGACACAGGGCTCAGGCCTGCCAGTGCTCCCAGACACAGTGCTCAGGCCCGCCTGGTGCTCCCGGACACAGGGCTCAGGCCTGCCTAGTGCTCCCAGACACAGGGCTCAGGCCTGCCTAGTGCTCCCAGACACAGGGCTCAGGCCTGCCTAGTGCTCCCAGACACAGGGCTCAGGCCTGCCAGTGCTCCCAGACACAGGGCTCAGGCCTGCTAGTGCTCACAGACACAGGGCTCAGGCCTGCCAGTGCTCCCAGACACAGGGCTCAGGCCTGCCAGTGCTCCGGACACAGACACAGGGCTCAGGCCTGCCAATGCTCCCGGACACAGGGCTCAGGCCCGCCTGGTGCTCCCAGACACAGGGCTCAGGCACACCTGGTGCTCCCGGACACAGGGCTCAGGCCTGCCTAGTGCTCCCACACACAGGGCTCAGGCCCGCCTGGTGCTCCCAGACACAGTGCTCAGGCCCGCCTAGTGCTCCCAGACACAGGGCTCAGGCCTGCCAGTGCTCCCAGACACAGGGCTCAGGCCCGCCTAGTGCTCCCAGACACAGGGCTCAGGCCTGCCAGTGCTCCCACACACAGTGCTTAGGCCCGCCTGGTGCTCCCACACACAGGGCTCAGGCCCGCCTGGTGCTCCCACACACAGACACAGGGCTCAGGCCAGCCTGGTGCTCCCACACACAGACACGGAGCCCAGACCCGCCAGTGCTCCCAGCAGCCCTCAGCCAGGTAACCCAGATGCCAGCCCCGCCAGGGGAAAGTAGGCTGCCCTGAGGTCAACACTTAGGGAGGGCCCACACGGCCCACCCAGCCCACACTCAAGACTCATCCTTTCCAGCAGCTGCTGGGCAAAAAGGACCCCCAAGACCCAGGGAAACAGGGGCCCACCTTGGCCCCCAGGCTTCTTCCCTGAGGAGTTTTAGACACAGGCCCAACTGGCTCAGGGGCAGGGTTAGGGTTGGCTTAGCAGCCCCTGGCAGACTTCTATCTCAAGGCCCACCAGAGCTCAGAGAAGGCCCTCAGGAACATCTGCTCTGGGGCTCCACACCACCTCCCCCACTATCGTCTGTTCCCTTTCTAGTCTTCCAGGACGGCTCAGGGCTGACCCAGGGGGCACACAGCCCAGGAAGCCACCACTACCTTGTAGGCCGTGGGCCTGGGCCAGGACCACACCGATGAGGTCTTCACCCCAAACCTCACTCCAGATGACCCAGATGACCCCAGGAAGCCAGCCAAGGCCTCTGGAGACCCTGCCAACGGGCTCTGCCCACAGGAACAGTCCTCACAGCTGGGGAGGGCAGGGGAGTCCTAGCTCCCCCGAGTAGGACAGCCAGGGCGGGGAACCCCTGATCTTCCTGGAAGCTTACACACTCCTGGAGGGGTATGCTTGGGGCTCACATCACAATGTTCCAGGACCCAAAAGGTAGACAGTGTAGCAGGCAGTGTTTGAAGCCTGGAACATGCCCAGGAGAATGTCAACTGGACACGGCTAGTGTCCAGAGCCAGTCACAGGCCAGCAGTGATGGGTTTCCCCCACCTCCCAGATTCCCCAGCACCAAAACCTGCTACACGCAGGGGCAAGCCCCCGCACCACACACACCCTCCTGCCCTGCTGGAATGCGTACCGTGCCCAGGTACCATCTCATTAACCCAGTCACACCAGGTAATTCAACTGGTGGCTCAAATGGTCACCTCTGCTCTTCCAATGAGTGGCTAGGAAGGGGGAGGTGGGGGGAGGTGGGGCTGGAGGGGAAGGGGGTGAGGGCCAGGAGAGCAGGGGCGGGGCTACAGCGACGCTCACCTGGGCCTGCCAGGCAGCCCTCCGGGGCTCCACCAGCTCCCGCAGCTCCTCCTGCAGGGCCCGAAGTTCCTGTGCCGCCAGCTCCAAATGGCCAGGCCTGTGCTCGGGGATCACGGGTGGGAGTGCAGGCTGTGGGGGCCTGGCGGGGCTCTCCAGACAGGCGCCCCAGACGGTGTCCTGACAGAGACCCAGGGGAAAGGTCATGAGCCGGGAGGGACGGGGAAGTCAGGGCCCTCCCCGGGTCCCACAGCGGGCTGGTCGGTTTCGGACACCCCAGCCTTCGGGAAGGCACCGAGCCCAGGCTTCAGAGTGGACCTCAAGTGAGAGCCAGTGACACTGGGCCTCACCAGAGAACGAGCCACGGCCTGGACTCCCGCCCCCACCCCAAGCCCACCGCAGGGGAGGCGGGACAGGGTTCCTCACCATCCACTGCCAGTAGACCAGCTCCAGGCGCCGCCACTCCAGAGCTGCTTCCAGGCGCGCGTTCTCACACTCCAGTGCCCGCAGCAGCTGAGGAACAGCCACAGCTGGGCCATGCTGCACAGGCCGTCCACACACCTACTGGCTTCCTGTGTGGGGCCCTCTGGGGGTCGGCGGAGTCCCCACCCCACCCCACCCCCACTATCTGCTGGCAGGCTTCAGGCCCGGGGAGCTCCCGCCCACCCGCTCTGAGCACCCCCGTCCCCACACTGGTCCCAAATCAACTTCCACGAGGGGAGGGGCTGCAGATACGGGGAGGCTGGAGGGGAGGCCTAGAGGGCTGCTGGGCTGAGGCAGCTGAGGGGGCTCAGAGGGGAGGCACACTCCAGAGACAGATGGGCCCCAGGTGAGGAAACACCTCCTCCCCACAGCCTATAGCCTGCCGTCTGCACAGCAGATCCACACTCGAGACGCCCAGGGAAGTGGCCCGGGGCCCACGCCAGCACCACAGGCCCTGCCCTGACCTCTGCTCCCGACTGGCCCGAGCCCAGGGCTCCAGCTGGGGACGCCTAACCTAGTGGCTCCTTTTCTGATCACCCAGCACCCCTCACTGTCCCCTCCAGAGACAGCTGCTGGTGGCCTGCCAGCGGGGCCTCCAGATACCAGGCAGGAGGGCACTCTGCCGGTCAGGGGCCCTGCACGCACTGAGCGAGTGCACCCACTCGTGGATACCTGCAGCAGGGCCCCAGGGCCTCGGAGCAGAGAGGACCCTCCTGAATACCTGAGTACCCCACCTCTGGCTCCCCAGAGGGCTGAGAGCTGAGGAGCCAGGAGGGGCCCTGGCCTTGACGCCAGCCAAAAGCCAGCCCGACCAGGGAGCGGTCAAAACGAGTCTGCAGCCAGGGACAGATGGGAGGTTCGTAAAATAAGGGGGTAAGACTCCGAACACAAGAACACACAAAGCAGGGCTCACAGCCGACCTTCCATCCCTGAAAAGACTCCTCCACAGACAGGCACCTAAACATGCCAGCAGAAAGGCAGCTGATGCCGCTTCCAAGAACTCCTAGACCCTGGCGCTGGACACCTCAGAGGAGCAAACCTTGGCCTCTCCTCTTCCCCTACTCTGTGGTACGAACCAGCGCACAGGGTGCAAACGGAAGGCTGCCTCTCTACCAGTGACTGTGAGTCATCCTGTCAGCCAGCAACACGTCTGGCGCTCATACACCACCACCAGTCACTCTGAAACTTCCGGGACTACCCCGGTCCCACGGGCCAGCTTCCCCCCAACATCTGGGAGGAGGCCAACCTGTGGCCTTAGTCCACCTGCTACCCCCACCCCAGTCCTGCAGCACCAGCACCTGCCAGCCTCTGAGATAAGAATGCACCTTGCCCTCGGGCTCCTACTCCCACTGAGGGGGATCCCACAGGGGTCCAGGCAGGACTGCCTGGGCAAGGCCAGCTTCCACTTGCTCCAGCCCAGGGACCTGGGGCTGGAAGTCTGGCCTCGATGAGTCACCTCTAAAAGGGGGACAGAGGGCTGGGGATATGGCCTAGTGGCAAGAGTGCTCGCCTTGTATACACGAAGGTTCGGTTCCCCAGCACCACATATATAGAAAACGGCCAGAAGTGGCGCTGTGGCTCAAGTGGCAGAGTGCTAGCCTTGAGCAAAAGGAAGCCAGAGACAGCGCTCAGGCCCTGAGTCCAAGGCCCAGGACTGGCAACAAAAATAAAAGGGGGGCAGGGCCAAGGGCACATGGAGACACCCAAATGCTGCCTCAGCCCCTCCAGGCCAAGCACAGGCCCTAAGCCGGCTAGGCCTGGCCTCCTCAGGCAGGGACACAGTCCGAGTTAGCACTAAAGGCTAAGCAGGCTTACCGGGTGGGCCCTATTGGCTCACAATAGATCACACAAATCACCCAAAAGCAGGAAGCTCCAGATGGAATTGGCCAGCCAGTACCCCAGAAGCCAGAGGGGACGACAACCCCATCAGGAGGCAGATAATCTGCCCCTAACCCCTGGACCCGCCTGGTCCCAGCCCAGGCTGCAGGAGAGGTCTGGGATGAAGTGAAGGGGTCGGGGCTTAGGGTCACAATGCCTGAGCTCCAGCTCTTCTGCTCAGCAGGGCAGGTCCGCAGGCAGCCTAGTGATCAGGATAGTCTGGGAACCCTAGCACAGAGCCGGCCAAGAAGAGGGAAGCAGAGGTGATGGATAGGCACGAAAAGGAAAGGGACAGCGGATGTAGGAAGAACCAGCCTGAGAGGAGCCCTGAGACTCGTCTCAGCGTCCCAGCAGCTTCGGATGACGCTGTCTGCCTGGGACGACACAGGTGTCTTGAGTTCAAAGCTCAGCTCCCCTCCACGCCTGTGTTATCTAAGACCCAGGGTCTGTCTGGGACCCCCAGGGCCCTGAGCAGGCTCTGGTCAGCAGGCAGTGGGAGGCACACAGGTCTCCAGGGCCCACAGGTGGGCTGGCCTCAGCAAACCCTTCCCAACAGGCTTGGCTCTGAAGGGCAGTCACCCTCTCCTGAAGTCTGCCCTGAGTCAGAGCCTTGGGCACCAGGTGACACCGTACAGCTCCAGGCCCACTGCAGATCTGACACCAGTCTCTTCAGTTCTAGAAGTCCCTCCCTGAGCCGCCACAGCACAAACTGGACACCACACCCCGTGGGCCCCACCCATGCCTGGCCAGAGGACACGGTATCTCACCTACTGGAGAGGTGGACAATCCACGGGACAGGAAGAGTATGGGAGGACATACCTGTCAGCAACACTGACCATGGGCTTGACAAACACCCAGAGATGCAGAGGTCCAAGCCAGCCGCCAGCACAGACTCCCCGACAGGCTGCATCCCTCTGCAGGCCCCCCCCACCCCCCGCCAGCGAGTTTGTAGCCCTCACCTGACGGGCACCCTCTGGGTCCCTGAACATCTCTGCTTCAGCTACAGACAGGTGACAGAGGCGCTGGTCACTGTGGCATCCCCGGGTGTACAGGTGGATCTGAAACAGCAGAACAAGCCCAGGTGAGTGAGGCCGGGCACTGCCTCCCAGAACAGTCTAGACTGTGTGGGGCCGGGCACTGCCTCCCAGAACCAAAGCTCCACTGGCCCAGGGCAGGTGCCCTCCAAGCCTAACTTACAGATGAAGAAAGAGGATGGGAGAGAGCCACACCTTGCCTGAGGCCATCCAGGGCAGCGCCAGGCTATCCCAGAACAGCCTGTCCCCACTCTGCGGAGGGAAGCGCACCAGGAGCCTCCCTGCCACACCCAACCCCCCAAGGGGTAGGATACGAAGAGGGGGTTCAGGCTCTTAGAGTGACCCAAACGCCATGTGGCAGAGCAACAGCCTCCAGACAGGGACAGTGGGGAAAACAGTGAGGAAAACAGTGGGACACAGAGCAACTGACACAGTCTAGGGGGGGCAGGAAAAGGTCTCCGAGCGGCAAGCTTGGGAGGCCGAAGGCACTGGAGTCAAGGGGTCAGCAGGTTCTGAGCCAGTGGAGCTGGCTCAGAGAAGAGGCAGTGAGTGGGCCTGGGGATCACTTCGGCTTGGGGCAGGCATGCAGACATGGAGTCTCGGCACCTCCAGATCTGTGGCCACCACCAACCACCCAACAGCACTGACCTCACACCAGACACACTGCTGGACACCTGGGCCCCTGCAGCTGACCCCTTCTGGCCTGCAGAGACTCTTATAAAGCTGTCCAGCCCTAAAATGACGATGCCCAGGGCATTAAAAAAGCAGGCATCTCTCCTCCTCGAGTGGCCAGGCGGCAGCTGGTCACACACGGCAAGGAAACCCTCCCACGGCTTAATGAGTCGGATGAAGGCCACTGCCATTTCTAGTGGCAAGGCCAACCTCACTGATGGACCACCCAGCTTTCACTCTGCAAACAGGCCTCAGAGCACTGACACCGCTGGCTCCATACCCCAGCACTGCCTGTCTACCCAGCGCTACCCTGTCCTAGTCCCCTACCTGGACAATGAGTTCAGGTTCCAGGACTCTACAGGACAGAACCTCCCTGAGGTTCCAGCCTCAGCCAGGCCTGGGAAAGCTCACATCCACACAGAAACCTAGGCTCAGCTCCTGCTGGCCTGGTGGGATCGGCCACAGGGAAAGGCAGCCTGACCCTTGGGTACAGGGCTAAACAGCTTCTAGGTAGAGAGCCATATGCCCACCTACCTTGCTCAGGAGGGTACAGTGCTCCTGCTGACTGGAGACCAGGTGCCGCCACTGGAACCGGAGCTTTCCCATCATCCACTGCACTTGGCGGAGGTCCACAGGGCTTCCTGCGTCCACACAGGCTGCAGCAGGTGGGCCAAAGCTAGTCAGGGCCTCACACTGGAGAGGAAGAAGAAGTCAGGCCCTGGCTAGGAGCCACTGGCTCACACCTGGAATCCTTACTCGGGAGGCTGAAATTTGAGGATCAAGATTCAAAGCCAGCCCAGGCAGGAAAACTCATGAGACTCTTATCACACAAAAAAAGCTGAAACAGAGCTGTGGTTCAAGTAACAGAGTACCAGCCTTGATCAAAAAAAGCTTAGGGACAGCAACTAGGCCCTGAGTTCACACCACAGTACCAACAAATACTCCACTCTGCCCTACAGGAAGGACTGGGATGGGGTGGTGGGCAGAGGCCCAGGCATCCACTTCCTCAGTTAGGCAACCAGAGAGCATCTCAGATTGCTTTCCTGACGGGCGCACAGAGAAGCTGGCTCGGGTCTGTCCTGGCTCACAAATGTTAGCATTCCCCCACCTTAGATCCCCAGCCCCACCCAGACCTGAAGGTCTCCCAGCCCTACAGCTCCCACTGGGATAGCTGGGCAAGCCCACTCTCCACCCAGACCTACCAGCCTCCTCTCTAGCCCCGGAGTTACAGCCTAGCACATGGATTAGGTGCAGACGCTGTATTGCTCCCTCTCCCACAGGAGATACGGACCCTCTAATAAACCTCCTTATAAACTTCTTCTGTCCATGACGATCTCCAGAGTTCCAGGCATGCCTGTGCCCCATTTCCCTGACTCCGTACTCACCTGGCACTGAGGTACACGGTCACCTAGCTGAACACGGGTTCGGGCAAGCAGCTGCTCAAGCAGGGGACCTCGGGCCAAAAGCCAGGACAGGGCTAGCAACAGTTCTCGGCTACTTTGGGAGCTGCCCTCAGGAAGCTGCAACAGTGTAAACCGTGGGTAGCCCTGGGCGCGCAGTGCGGACTTCACCAAGCCGGCTTGGGCCTCTGGAGTAGAAGACCACGGGCTGAGGAGGGCCCCCATCTGGAGGTGATGACTTGGATCATCCCGGGGACACCGCCCCCCCTTGGACTCCCAAGCTGAGGCTGGAAGGGACCACAGGAGTGGGGACTCTGAACCTAACTAGGCAGACAGACGCTGACCAGGGCAGGCCTTCTGCGGGCACCGGGCCAGGGTCTGACTGGGCGGAGGGGGCCATTCCAACCCGAACCACCGGACGGCAGGGGCTGGGATGAGGGTGCCGAGAAAGCTGGGCGGCTTCCGGTCCCCGCGGGACGGGCGGCTTCCGGGGCGGGGCCTCCCGGACCGGCCGACCGGAGACCCTCCCGGGCGCGGCTTACCCGGGGCGAGGGCGGAGTCTGCGGGCGTCGGCGAGAGCACGCGGAAGAGGAGCTGCCAGAGCGCGGGGGCCTACGGGGCACGGGGGGCGCGCGGTCAGAGCGGGGCGCCCGCGCCGCGCCCGGCCCTGCCGCCCGCCCGCCCGCCTCGCGAGCCTCACCGCCTCCGGCCGGTCGAACTTGGCGCGACGGAAGACCTCGGGACTGGGCCCGGCGGGCAGCGACCGGCTCAGCGCGGCGATGGCCTCGGGCAGAACCCCGGCCGCCCCGGCCCCGCCGCGCCGCCGCCTCCCCATGCGGCCCGGGACCCGCCACCTATCGCCGGCCGACCGGCCGGAACTCCCGGCCCCTGAGCGGCGGCCGGGCGCTTCCGGGCGCTTCCGGGCGGTCCGCCCTGCGGGGCGCGGAGCGCTTCCGGCCTTCGCGGTAGGGTCCGCTCCTTCCAGGTGGCGCTCCCAGGCCCAATCGTCTCCCGCCCCGCCCGGAACCCGCCAATCAGCGCCTCACGCCCCCGGCCTCCTAGCAACGTGGGGGGGGGAGGAGGGGACGCGGCCGGCGCGCGGCCTCGGGGAGCGTTCACCGCGACCGAGCGCCCCGCCTCCGGGAGCGCCCCGCCTGGGGGAGAGCTCACGACGGCGGAGCGCCCCGCCTCGGGGAGCGATCACCGCGATCGAGCGCCCCGCCTCGGGGAGCGTTCACCGCGACCGAGCGCCCCGCCTCCGGGAGCGCCCCGCCTGGGGGAGCGATCACCGCGATCGAGCGCCCCGCCTCGGGGAGCGATCATGGGGACCGAGCGCCCCGCCTCGGGGAGCGCGCGCGGCCTCGGGGAGCGATCACCGCGATCGAGCGCCCCGCCTCCGGGAGCGCGCGCGGCCTCGGGGAGCGATCACCGCGATCGAGCGCCCCGCCTCGGGGAGCGATCATGGGGACCGAGCGCCCCGCCTCGGGGAGCGCGCGCGGCGGCGCACCCGAAGCGCCCCAGCAAGCCGGGGTCACCACGCTGGCGTAACCCTGCGGCGCCAGGTGCCTTCCGCGAAGCCTTCCAAGCCCGGCCACCAGGAGGCGCCGAGGCCCGGCAGCGTCATCTTCCCGATGGGAGCCCCGTGGGGCTCCGCGGGCTTTGCTGCTCCCGGAAAACCCCGGTCCTACGCCCAGGCCCAGGCCTCGCTGTCACTTCGGCCGCCTTGCTTCCATTACAGACGTCAGGAAGCAGAGTGCTTCCCGGGCAGCCAGGTGCCGGCCCGGCCGGGCCCGAGCGCCCTGCGTGCGTGCCGGCGCGCAGATCCGAGCGGCCCCGGAGAGCCGCGGGGACGCCGCGCGCGAGGCCGAGGGGGCCGCTCCGCAGCGACCTCCCTGCGCGGACCCGCCCCGCGGGGCTGTGCGCACGGAGCGGGCGGGGAGAGCCGGAGAAGGCCGCTGCGGTGCCGGGTCCGGCGGGAGCCACGAGCTGTGCCAAGTGCACTACTCCTGCCTCGGGGCAGAAAGACAGGTGTGCGGGAGAGGGGAGGAAAGGAGATGGGCGAGGAAGGAGCGCTGGTCGGCTTGGCCGGGCCCGCAGATGCGGGGGACCGGGACCCAGCTCTCTGTCTTTTTTTTTTTCTTGGTGCCGGTTCTGGGTCTTGACCTCGGCGCAGGTCCCGAGCGTTTTTGCTCAAGGCCAGCCCTCCATCCCTTGGGCTACAGCTCCACTTCTGGCTTTTTTGGCAGTCGTAGATAATTGTCCCATGGGCTTTCCTGTCCAGGCTGTCTTCAGATTTCAGCCTCCTGAGTAACTAGGATTACAGGCAGGAGCCATCAGCACCTGCCCCGTGACAGCCTGCCCACACGAGTGCCTTTCTGCTGCGGGTACTCTTCTGCTTCCACTCTCCCTATGGGACTTCCCCCCTTCCCGCCCCACCCCGCTCCACTCACCACCATTGTTCAGAGCCGGGAGTTCCTCCCCAAGCCCGATCCACTCCCTGCAGAACCAGGCAAGCCCAGCCGTGACCCTCGCGGCTCCCTGATGCCCTGGACACAAACTGAGTTCCTGACCAGTGTGCCCGAGCTCCTGGTAGACCTCAAGGAGCCCTTTGTGCCGCCTTTGCCTGGAGTGTTCTTCCTCAACTTGGGGCCTGGCTGACCCCCACCCTTCCTGCAGACCTTGGCGTACTGAGAGTTCACCCCAGGTCGGCCCCATCTTGGCCTTAAGCTGAATGGGAGCCACAGGGACCGTTGAGGAGACAAGACCCTTGGGTGGGGGACAAAGGCAAAGCAGGGGTGGAGCTACCGGATGGAAGCCACTGCCCCTCCCCGTCTGTACCTGTATGCCAAGCCACACCCTGCATTGCCTGCTCGGGGCCCAGAGTGTTCTGGCCCTGTCCACTGCTCCTGCCCACACAGAGCTTAAGGAATCCAGTGGAAACCAAGCTCTGCATCCTTGTCATCTAAAAGCCCTGCAGCCCCTGCCTCCTGAAGTTCCAGAATCACCCAGTCATATACACTGCCCTGAAAAGACACCAGACACTGGGAGGGTTGCCTCCCAGCCATCCAGCTGCTCACACTTGCCGTACAATCCCCCACCAAAGCCTTGAGGCAGACCCCGCAGGAGAAGGCCCACACTGCCAGGTCTCTTTAGCTCAGTGACTTAAAAGCATCTGAGAGAGAAGGCCTGAGGTCCTGGAGCCACTGGGGGTCTGAAGCACTGCAAGTGGCCCAGGGGAATTCCTGCCATTGCTGACAGCCAGATCGCAAGTCCCTGAAGAGCAGCAGGCCCTTGGTGTGCCTGGGCAGAGAGAGAAGGGCAAAAGTGGAGGTGCTACCTGTGAGGAAGCATGAGCAGCTGTAGGGCCCCCTGCAGAAATCTGGGGGATGACATGGTGGGGTGGCAGGAAGCACTCAGGAGACGGGCAAGAGAGCCCGACCACAACTCCCCCAGAGACTGTCAAAAAGGGAACCTGCAACCAACCCCAGCAGATTCACCCTCTGACCCAGCCTCTCCCACTCCCTGGCCTCCTGTTCTGACTGACCCTTTGGGTCTCCACCAGGCCAGAACCACGGAAGAGGACTAGGGTATCTGTGTGGGCCTGGGAGTTGGAGAGGTAAGCCTGAGCTCCACTTGTGGTTTAACCTACAGGAAGGCAGTATCTGCTGTGGCAGGAAAAGCTGAGACCAGGGTTGGAGCCTCTGCTGCAGCAAACCCTCCAACAGAGCCCATTGGTGTGTACACAGCAAGCAGGGGCACACGCACACACACAGGCTGTGAAAGCACTCTGGTTTTATTGAGAGCATGGGGGGCTACTAGGAGCCTGGATGCCCAGCCTGGCTTCTGCCCCGGACCGGCAGTGGCCCAGTGGATGGCTGAGGATAGGATCTCCACAACCTGCACAGAGACAGAGACAAACCTGAGGGTCCGCCATAGCCCTGCGGCCACCCCCACCCCTCACCAGTGTTGAAATCTAAGGAGCACCAGCATCTTGAGGGTGGTGGGCTAGGCAGGCGGGACGGGAGGGGTGGGGATTCTACCTGGGTCTACTTGAAAGTGTGACTCTCAGCTCCACCTCGGCCAAAGCCTGCAGAAAAGAGAAAAGGCTACTGGGTTAGGGGTCTGGGGACTCTGGTGGTGCAGGGCCTTCATCCACCCCAGAGCCTACCTTTGGGCCCAAACATGGCAGAGTAGCAGGGGTGGTTGCAGTAGGGCTTGCCTTCGTGCTGCAGAGAGAAGGGCCGTGAGGGCTGGCCTCCACCCCACCCCATAACGCACCCGCCGCCCTCCGCTGCACCTACCTCGGCATGGCCCCCCGAGGTCAGCGTCTTTCCACACTTCTCACACTTAAGGCAGGGCCGATGCCAGTCTTTGCCCAGCGAGGTAACTCGCTCAGCTGCAGAAACACAGCCGTGCCCGTGAGGTTTGGGGTACGGGGCACCCTCCGCTCACCCGCGCCTCCGGCCCCCTCCCCGTGCCATCCTCTCCGCCGGGGAGCCCCACTCCAGGCCTGGCCGGCACGTGTCCCATGGGGGCCACCTGCAGCGCCCGCCCACGGAGCTCGCCAAGCGAGGGGTCCGGCCGCGGGGGCCCTCAGGCCGGGCCACGCCAGGCTTCCGCCCGCCCGGGAACCCCCTTCTCCTCCGGGGATCTCGCTTCCTCCCGCGGGCCCGGGCGACACCCGGGATGGCGCCCCGGGCGTCGGTTTCCGTCGCTGAGGTCCGTTTCTACTTCGCGGCCCCCACCGCGCTCCTTCCAGCCGGGAACCGCGCCCAGACGCGCCCCTCGGGGACGGAGCCCCCGGGACCCGGAGCAGGGGCTCGCCCCGCGACCCCGGAGTCCCCGGCCCGCCCGCGGCCGGCGCTCACCGAAGTACACCTCCTTGTCGCACTTGGGACACTTGGGCATGGCGGTGCCGTCGGCGGGCGGACAGCGGGGCCGGAACGAGCGCGGCGCTGGACTGGGCGGCGCCCGCCCGACCCGCGCCTTTCAGGGGCCGCCGGGCCGCGCCCACCGCGGACCCCGGCCCCGCCCACCGCGGGCCCCGGCCCCGCCCACCGCGGACCCCGGCCCCGCCCACCGCGGGCCCCCGGCCCCGCCCACCGCGGGCCCCGGCCCCGCCCACCGCGGGCCCCGGCCCCGCCCACCGCAGGCCCCGCCCGCCGCGGGCCGGGGCTCCGAGTCCCTAAACCCAGGGCCCAGCGGGGACCCTCGGACGGTGGGGCCCTCGGGTGGGCCACGGCCCCGCCTGGGACAGTGGGCCCGCCCGCGGCCACCCGGAGGCCGGGACGACGCTGCTGGAAGGCGCCCACCCCGGAGCCCCAGCCCGCAGATCCGCCGCGCCCGGGAGGGGGGCAGTGAGATGCCCGCTAGTCTCACAGCCTTTGACCCTGCCCTCCCCCGAAGGAGGCGGGGGACACATTCCGAAGGTCCCCGCCCGGCTCGGCTCGGGCCCTCGGGCCCAGCTGCCCTCTGGGCGGCCCCCGGACCGCAGCGGGCCGTCCCCTCGGGGGACTTGGGGGAGAGGGAACCGCGTCCGCCGCAGCCCCTCCCTGGGTTCTGAGGGCGGAGCCGCGCCCGGGGGCGAGGCCGGGGGCTGGAGGCGGGGAGGGGGGGTGCAGCCACGCCCAAGCCAGATAGGAGACCTCAGAACTCGGAGGAGAGGCTGCTTATCTCGCTGACCTGGGGGGCAAGCGGCCCAAGTCCACCCCAGCTCAGGCGGAGACTGGCCTGCCAGCAGTGCCAGGCAGAGACCTTCCGACCTGGGGTGAATGAGAGGGCTTGAGGGGCTGGCCCTGGGCGCCGAGACCTGGGGTGCGGGGGGTGGGGGGTCTGCAAACTGGAAGAAGGGTCCCCACCCCTAAGTTCAGGTGCTAGCCGGGGTGGAGCCCTGGTCCCCTTTCCCTTGCCAGGCTTCCCTGCCCTCTGTAGGGAAGGTGCCCTCCCTCTGCAGACCCCTCACCTCTCCCGGTAGGTGCCCAGCCCCTTGGGCCTGCCTCCAGAGGGGCTTTCTTCACAGCCACCCTTTTGCCAATGTCTTGATCTCCCCCAACACACCCATCCCCAAACACCTTTGGGCCTATCCAGGCTGGGGCTAGGGCCCTGCTGGAGGGAGCTCACACACACACACACACACACACACACACACACACACACACACACACACCCTCACCATCTGGAGGCTAGACTCCTCTCCAAGGCTCAGGCCCTTGTAGTCCACACCGCACCTTCTCTGAAGCCCACCTACCACCCACCCTGGGCCCCTAGGCCTGGTACAGAGAGGGTTGAAGGGCAGTCGGGGTACTTCTATCTCCCAATGCCCCTGCCTAAGTCTCAGCTGAGAATCAGAACTCTCAGAAATTATGGGGTGTGTGTGGTACAAAAGCTATGGTTTCAGGAATTCCACAGGTGCAACTTCAGGCAGAACTCCAGCCCTCCCCAGTGCCCTCCAATCCTGGCCCTCCCTCTGCCCTGGGGCCTTTCTCCCAGGCCACAGTTCTGCCCTTCACTGGGGCTCAAAAGTGCTGGAGTCCACAGGATTTTCTGAAGCCTCTCACAGGTTGTTTTCCAGAGTGGGGGTGCACACAGGCCCTGCAAACGTGAGCCCTTCCATCTCCTGCCTGTGGAGCCTTGAAACTCACCCTGAGGCCTGTGCCCACCTGCTCCGCCAGCAAGGCCAGCCCTGGAGGTTTCTGGACCTTAGGCCACCCCCACCTCCCTACCCATCCCTCGGGGTCTCCCGAGTCCTGATGGACCATCCTCACCTCCGAAGCCCACAGCCCGGAGGCCCGTGGGAACAAGAGAGAACCCAGCCAGAAAGGAGGCCGAGGTAGGGGCATGGCCAGGGTAGGAAAGCCTATGAGTAGGGGCTCCAGAGGGGGGAGGCTCTGAGCAAAGCCCCCAATGACGTCAGGGAGGGAGACAGGGCCATCTTGGGGTGCTGGGGTCTCTGCCGTTGCAGATCCTGGGAGCCTGGCCACACTGGCAGCACAGCCGCCTGGCTGATCTGGGCCTGCCTGGGTGTGCCCTAGGCGAAGGCCAGGAGGCGCCGGTCAGGCTGCCCAACTCCAGGGCAATCACGAGCTCAGGGTGCAGGCCTGGGAGGACGCAGGTGTTCTGAGCCTGCAGGCATAGCTGTGTGTGGGTGTGTCCTCCCGTGTGTGTGTGTGTGTGTGTGTGTGTGTGTGCGCGCACGCGCGCGTGCGGTCTCAGGGCAGAGCCGTCACAGCTCTGATCTCGGGGATGTTTCAGAGGCCTTTGGGAGCGGACCCGGTCCTCTTCCTCTTCCACTACCCAACCCCAGAGATGGCTCCTTCTACTCCCGACTCCAACCCCACCCGCCCAGGAAGCCCTCCTGGCAAACCTATGGTGAGTCCTTCAGGCCTTCCCTACTGTTATTTCCTGTTGCCATGGTGGGGGAGGGGGACCCACAGGGCAACACCCTCTGTGTTGTAATCATCCAACTCAGACGCACCAGCACCACAATGACCCACACAAAGACACACACAAGCCCAGTGCCACCGTGCCTACTGTGGACCCTAGCTGCCATGAGGGCAAAGCAGGAAGATGGTGAGTTCAAGACCAAGCCCTCTCAGAGAGAGAGAGAGAGAGAGAGAGAGAGAGAGAGAGAGAGAGAGAGAGTGGTACAGACACAGACAAACACATGAACACAGGCACATCCTGAAACCTTCCCCAAACCTCAGGGATAGGCAGATGTGATCAGCCTACCCTGCCTGGGGGAGGAGGTGCCCTCGTCTTCAGTAGTGCCCCCTCCAGTGTCCCTTCTTCCTTATGCCACTTAGACTGTGTCCAGACCACTGGCCTCACCCCAATCCTGGCAGAGGTGTACCTGGTGCCAGCCGCTGCCTCCCTCCAGGGGCCCCGGTTCTGCCCAGGTGCAAGACCCCTTCTCTCCTAGGCTGCACCTGGGGAAGGACCACTGACCAGGTCAAAAGGGTCAATAGGGCAAAGTCACCGGGCCAGCCAGAGGCCCCCGCAGCTCACCCTGCATAGCAGGTGCTTAAGGAATATGGGGCACAGGCACACACCAGGCAGAATGGTGGGCAGAACTGGACGCTGAGCTCCCCAGGAGCCTGCTGCAGGTGCCTTCATTCTGGAACTTTCCACCCTGTACTGAGGATAATGTGGGGTTATGGAACTGCCCCTCTGAGCCCTCCCTTGCCCATCCAGTCTTCCTTCTGCAGACACCCCTGTGCCCTGAAGCCGGCTAGCCAGAGAATGCATGACCAGGCCCCACAGGCCCGTTGACCTCTGAGGAATCTCCACATCCTCCCACCTCCGCCGGCAAAGGTTAGCTGTTTGATAAAGGGCCTCCTCCCTCCTCGGAGTTTGGCAGAAACCGCCCTCAGCCAGCGCCCGGCCCAGTACCCCGCTGCAGATGTGTACCATGTGAAGTGCCCCCATCAAAATGGGGGGCCTGCATTCAGGGTCATGTGCTTCCAGCACAGACGGCAGGAAAACAAGCCGAGCCCCGCCAGACACAGCTCGGGCCTCCCCAGAGTCCATCCCCTCCCCAGCCCAGTGTAGGACACTCAAGTTCCCAGGGCCTATTTTCAGCAGCTTGTCTCCCGGGACCCCTGTCTGGCCTGGGATGGGGGCGGGGAGGGGAGACTGCTGGCGGAGGCTGCTGTGGGTGGGTGAGGAGAGACTGGAGAGACTGGACACTGGTTCCTAGGGCCCTTCAGCCTTCAGGCCCAGGCACACTGCCTGCTGCTCTTCTTCCTCCCCACACGCAGCAGAACATTGCCCCGGGTGGTGTGGAAGGGTGTGGGCTCCTCACCCAGACCTCTTCGGTGTAGCTGTACCCCTTGTCTTGGGCTGTAGTCTGGCCAGATGGGGTGCCTCTTGTCCTCCCCCTCCCTTGAGGCCAGGCGTGGTGCCCAGTCTGTTTCTTGGAGCCAAAATCCAGGCAGAACTGCTTGGAATTCCGGCCTCCCAACCCAACAGTCGAGGCCTTGTTCATGACCCTGAGCCCGTGCCCCTAAAGCTAGCCTGGCCCTGGGGGGGAAATGGATGCCTATGCCTGGTGCCCTAGTCCCTTAGTGTTCACTGTGTTTGCCTGTGGCCACAGCTGGGGCACTGGCACATGGGTTGGACTCAGGGACTGAGCTCTGCAGAGGCTCAGGAAGCTAAGATGAATGAGGTCCAGGCAACCAGGAGCTGGGGAGACTCTGGGGAGGGGGACCCAGGTCTGGTCACAGGTCCACTGGCTGGGGGTTAGCTGGGCTGGACCCTGAAGGTAGGTGCAGAGCATCTGAGGATTTGTGAGAAAGTGGGGCTAGAGGGAGCCCGGGGGTGAGCTGGCCTCACAGAAGAGTTGCCGAGACTAGACAGGGATGGGTGGGGTGGGGTGAGGTGTCTGGGGAGCAGGACAGGGAAGGAGGCCAGAACCAGATGGGCTTTGTGGACACCATACACATCTCCTGGAGGTCCTGAAGAAGGCTGAAGTGGTCAGACAAACTATTCCCCCAACTCTCCACCTTGAGGGGGGACGGGGGAGAAACCAGTGTTGTGTGCAAGCCAGGCAGGACCTCTCTCTCCCCTGAACCAGCCCAAGCCCATAGGTGGCATGCTGGAGACGCCTCAGCGGCTGGGGGGGTCAGGAGGGGTGAGGCGGGGCCTAGGAAGCCAAGTGGAGAGACCCACCCCTCAGGGCAGAGTGGAGAGACCGCTTCCTCCGCCCCTCGGACCCGAAGCTGGTGCCCCAGGGGCCAGGCTGGGCAGTGGACACCGCCTGGTAACAAGGCCCCGACAAACAGCAGCAGCACCACCACAGGGTTTCCAGGACAACCCTTTGCAAACAAACAAGGCAGCGTCATCTTCCCTGGCAGGAAAAGGGCGGGTTCCGCCCGCCCGCCTGGGATGGATGACTGCTCCGGAACTGTGGGGATCGGGTCAGCCCTGCCCCGCCCCAGGGCTTCTGCTCACCCTGAGGCCTCTGCCCGCCCAGCCCCAGGGCTTCTGCTCACCCTGAGGCCTCTGCCTGCCCCGCCCCAGGGCTTCTGCTCACCCTGAGGCCTCTGGGGGATCCAGAGGCCACTGCCCAGCCTACAGTGGACTGGAGGCTGAGCTCCTGAAGCTTCACCTTGGTGGAGGGAAGAGATCCTTGCTGTGGCTTCAGGACCAGCCCAGCTTCTAGCACCCAGGGAGCCTCCCCTTCGCCTGGTCTGGAGAGGCCCCTGGCCCTGAACAGTGGCCACCGTCCAGGCAGGAACAGGAGCACCGCCAGAGGGCTCCCACCGCATGGCTTACAGGACCGTGGGTCCAGCCCTCACCACGTGGCTTTGCCAGGCTTGGGCACCATTTGTCTGGCAGGCCGCACCTCAAGGGTGTTGCACGGGGCATTGGGAGCCCAAGGCCGGGGTTCAGTGAGGGCCTAAGCAGGTCCTGTGATGCCCCAGGGCAGATCCAAAATGCAAAGGCGCCCTCTAGGGGCTTGAGGATGGCAGGTGGAGCGATAAGGGAGGCTTCACCCCAGGGCATCCTGGTGCGAAGCCTGGACTACAAGGGGAAGTTGAGACGACGTTTATAATTGCAAACCCCGTTATCCGAGCCCCTGGGCAGAAAGGGACGGAGGTACTCACAGCCATGGCTGAAGCTGGCCTGACGGACGGTGTCCCCCGTCCCAGCCCAGTGTTCAGTCCACGCTGCTCCCCATCACAGGCAGAGCCCCCTCTGTCAGCTGTGCCTGTCCCCTAACTACGTCATCAGCTTAGCCTTACCGCTGGTCCCTGCCACCCTCCTGGATCCGGGGCCCAGGTGCAGCTCCCTCAGCTGGACCGTGTGTGTTCTTGGCAGTGGGGCTACTGAACACCCCTGACCCCTTATCTGGACCCCTTCCCAGGACTTCTGGCCAGTGCAACCATTTGCTGTCTTCCTACCACACGGCCGCCGGCACTGCCGGAACCTGGCTTCCCCACCCCCCACCCGAAGCTCAGCCCGGGAGCATCTGGAGACAAAAGGGCGTGGTCACAGATTCACAGCCATTCACCAGCACACAGACTGGGTCCTACAACCCTCAAACCTTTTATTGAACGTGAGCCGTGGGCCGTGGGGAGGGTGGGCAGTGAGGGGTCGAGGCAGAGTGTCCCACCAAGAGCACCTCCACCTCGGGGTGCCGTCAGAGCGTGGCCACCGCTGGCAAGCAGAGCATAATACTGGTGGGCTGGCATGGGCAGCAGGGAAGGAACTGGACAGCTGCCTCGGAGAGCCACCAAGGGCACGGGGACACACCAGGACAGAGACGGAAAGGCTAGGAACAGAGTGACACATGGGGGCATGGAGGCACAGACACCAAAACAGACAGAGGGACGCAGGATGCTACAAGGGATAACACACCAAGAAATGGCTGGGCTCGCAGGCTACTCTGGAGACTGCAAGACCTCTTCCTCCTCCAAGGACGCAGGCCCTGGGCTTGCAGGCAGGACACACGGAAGCAGGACTGGACAGTGGACAGCTTCCTCCCTAGAGCCAAGCAGGGGACTCCGGGGCAGGTTCCAGCAGGAGGGAGGCCCTGCCCCTACAGGGAATTACGGGCCTAAGGCTGCACTGTGCCCTCCGGGTCTTTGTCATAGATGTAGCTGCCCACAGCTCCGGTATTCACTCCTGTGGAGAGAAATGACTGGGATGGGCAAGTGGGAACAAGCGGGTGTCTGGAAAAAGAGAGGACTTCCCATCATCACCCCACCCACCACCACCTCCTCCTCTTCCCCTGCCCCCTTCTACCCCCACTTACCCTTGGGTCCAAACAGAATCCCATAGCAGGGCTTGTGGCAGTAGGGCTGGCCATCGTGCTGTGGACAGGATGGGGGTATGCTGACTTTCCTGAGAACCCAGGCCCTCCTCCCTCGAGGGGGTGGGGGTGGAAGGGGAGCCCCGGGGAGCATGGGTGACAGTGCACACTCTGGCCACCGGGGGTCAGTCTTCAGCCTGGGCTGGCCCGCAGGGCGCTTCCTTTCCCTCCCTCTCCAGCCAGGACCCCATCTGCCCTGCATCTTTATTCATCTACTCCTACCCCCCATCCCTGGAGTCCCCTCCAGGCTGGCCTGACTCCACCACCCCGCACACTTGTGCCTCACCTCCGCATGCCCCCCTGGGGTCAGAGTCTTGGAGCAGCGCTCGCAGCGAAGGCAGGGCCGGTGCCAGTCTTTGCCCAGAGATGTCACCTTTTCAGCTGAAGGGAGGAGCCGGTGATGCCCCGCCCAACAGAGGGGAGGAGCCGGTGATGCCCCGCCCAGAAGAGGGGAGGGGCCAGTGATGCCCCGCCCAGCACAGAGGGGAGGAGCTGGCAAAGTCCCGCCCAGCACAGAGGGGGAGCCAGTGGTGCCCCGCCCTGAAGAGGGGAGGAGCCAGTGATGCCACGCCCAGCAGAGGGGAGGAGCCAGTGATGCCCCACCCAGCACAGAGGGGAGGAGCTGGCAAAGTCCCGCCCAGCACAGAGGGGGAGCCAGTGGTGCCCCACCCAGAAGAGGGGAGGAGCCGGTGATGCCCCTCTCAGCACAGAGGGGGAGCCAGTGGTGCCCCGCCCAGAAGAGGGGAGGAGCCAGTGGTGCCCCACCCAGAACAGAGGGGGAGCCAGTGGTGCCCCGCCCAGCAGAGGGGAGGCGCTGGCAAAGCCCCGCCCAGCACAGGTTCCCACAGGCAGGCGGGGCGGTCACTCACCAAAGTAGACCCTCTTGTTGCATCTAGGACACATGTTGGGCTCTCCGGTGAAGGTGGTGACACTGGAGGCTGGGGGATGGGACCAGGTCAGAAGGGACCTTCCTTGGCCACTCACCCCCAGTCCCCATTCAGAGCTGGACCCACCTCTGCTGGGTCCTTTGGGGGGACCGCCGGCCTTGCGCTCCTCAGCTCGGGCCACTGGGGCCTCAATGGGGCCGGTGACCTGAGGGCCCTCAGCCAAGGGCTTCTCGTAGATGTAGGAGCCAGCACCCCCAATATTCACTCCTGTGGGTGACAAAGCAATTCAGCTGATGGCCAGTGACACCCCCCGTCCCCACCGGAGCTCTCGGGAGGCTCTGTCAGAAGAAACACCCTCCCACCCAGTCCAAGGCTTTCACTCTGGGGTGAATGCTCACCTTTGGGTCCAAACAGTGTGGCATAGCAGGGCTTGTGGCAGAAAGGCTTCCCATCATGCTAGGCGGGGGAAGAGCCATGAGGGAGGGGCCCCGGGCCTTCCGGTCCCGGTCCCCAACCCCTAGCCTGTGCTCACCTCCGCATGCCCGCCTGGGGTCAGCGTCTTGTTGCAGCGTTCGCACTTGAGGCAGAACTTGTGCCAGTCCTTGCCCAGAGAGCTCACCTTCTCAGCTGTGGGCAGAGGGCATCAGGGCTTCACACCCCGGCCTGCTGAGCCCCCCCCACCCCCCCAGTCCTGCCGTCTTCCGCAGAGCAGGGACTCCCAGCTGAGCCGGCTTCTTTCTTGGGGAACCCACCCCCCCCTCAGTCTCAGGCCAGGGGCCCAGCTTTCCCTGCAGGTCTCCCTCATCTGTATGCAGCCCTGGCTCAGGTACCTGTTAACTCCTCCACGCCTGCTGAGACGGCACCCGCGTCTACCTGCTTCTCCCCCAAACCTCTGCCCTATCGGCCTCCCCTCACACCCGACTCCCTTCTCCCCCACGGGCAGTGGGACCAGCAGAGCACCCACCCGGGAACAGCCCTGGGCCTCCAGCACCTCCAAGGGAAACCAGGCCTCTCCCCGGGGGGACCCCGTAGGCAGGACCCTTATTTCGCTTCCTCGTCCCAACCGAGATGTTCCCCTACCCAGCTGCCAATTTGGGGTCAAAGGCTTAAGATCAGCTGCTGAGGATCGGATGGGGTGCCCTGCTGTCCCCCCTCCTCCCCAGGGCTAGGGCGGGTGAGGATCGGATCGGGTGCCCTGCTGTCCCCCCTCCTCCTCAGGGCCAGGGCGGGTGAGCTTCCTCCCAGTGGACGGAAGCTTGGGCCTCCCGAGGGAGTAAGGCAGGAAAAGGGTGGAGGGTAGGGCAGGAAGAAGGGCCGGAATTCCAAAGGGAAGGGGCCAGTCTGGAGTCTGTTTGCTCGCTAAGATGCGGCCACCCTGCTCAGTAAATGGCAAAGACGGCAGCATCTGCTGACAACCGACGGGTCCGCGGGCCAGTCACCAGTGCATTGCTCCCTCTGGCACCAGAACCTCCCCTAGGCAGCCCGAGCAATGGGCAGGAAGCAGGGCAGCTGGCCCTGGAAGGCCTAGGGGTGCTGCTCAAGGTCAGCGGGTCACATCCTCCAGGGTACGAGGTCGAGGGCTGGCTCTGCACAGCCCCGGCAGAACCTGCCAGGCACAGCCAGGCCCCAGCGTTCCCTGGGGAGCTCCACCTGCCCTCACCCAGGGGCAGTATCACTTAGCTCCCTCTGAGACGCTGAGACCCGGGCTGGCCAGGGCAGGCAGGAGCGCGCTGGTCCGGAGGCAGGCTTGGCTCCGGGGCAGCCTGGCAGCCTCCTAGCAGGTCGATAAGGACTTTGTCGGGATGGTCAGCAGCAGCCTGGCAGCTGCGGCTCAGGGCTGCCAAAACCACATTGCGCTGGCCGGCTCTGGGACGCGGGCCACGTGGGGGCAGAGCGCTGACCCTCAGACCCGCTGACTGGGTCGATGGCTGCATCGCAGGCCCCAGTCGGGAACCCGCCATCGATCGGGTCGATAGCTTGGAAGGAAACGAGCTCCCCTACCAGGCTGCGTGTGTGCTGGGGAACATGGAATCGGCCTCCCGAGGTCCCTCCGGGGTGTTCCAGCCTGGATCTACTCAGGTGTGGGCTCCCAGGGTTCTGCCCGCCTCGCGGGGCAGCAGGCGGGCCCCCACAGGTGCCTCCCCGCAGGACAAAGGCTGGTGAACTGAGCCTCCTTTGTTTTGCTGAGCTGGAGGTGGTGCCCCGGCAGGCAGAGTACTTCTCCCTGCTGCTACTGGGCAAGGCCCGCCGGACAACCCCGAGGTGGCCTGGCCCGGGGCAGAGTCATGGGCAGCTGGACCGCAGGGGAGTCCTCATCCTTGCCCGACTTGCCGGTCCAGCCAGCCCTATTTGGGACAAGGACCAAGGCTGGGAAGGCTTCTGAGGAGGCAGCAGGAAGTCCCTGGCTCCAGGCCACCCAGAAGCACTCCAGGCGGAATCCGGTCCCTCCCTAATAGGAAGCGCAAACAAGAGTGGCCTCCCCTCTCCGGAGAGAGGGCTAAGCCCGGTGGCTGCCTCCACCTGGACACCGACCGCCATTCCTGGCTGACCGGGGAGGGCATCCTGCCTGCCCAGCTCCTCGGCCATCCTAAACTCCGGCCCTACATCTTGTCCTGTCGGTGGGCACGGACGGTGCTACGTGGCAAAGTGGCTCAGGCAGGAGGGACGAGGAGGAGGGGGGCGGCCCAGGTGTGTCACCGGGCCGGCCGGGGAGTCCAGGGAGGACCTGGGGAGGGGGGCTGGGGTGGGAGGGCCCGGGGAGCCTCCGCAGAGGCCAGTTACTCTAGACCCCGGGGTCTGGGACGCCAGGCGCACGCTAGAGCGCGTGGAGATCGGCGTGTTACCCCCACCCCACCCCGAGTGTAAGCGCGGCGCCCACGCGCCGGGAGGGAGCGCGCCGGGACACGCGGGCGGCCAAGGTCGCCCCCGCTGGGGCTGCATCCCGACGGAGCCCAGCGCGGCCGGGGCGGCCGGGGCGGAGGGAGGGTGGGGGGCCGGGGCGGGGGGACCTCGGGCGGCGGGGCGGCGGGCCTGGGGCCGGGCGGGACGCTCGCCGGCGGAGGGGCGCGGGCGGGCGCGCCGACCCGTCGGGAGCCGGGGGCGTGCGGCCACGCCCGATCCCGCCGGGTCCCGCCGGGTCCCGCCCGGCGCGGCGCGGCGTCTCCCCGCGCGCCCGGAGCGCCGAGCCCCCCGGAGCCGCCCGCCGCCGCCGCCCCGGGACCCGCCCGCGGCCGCACCCCGAGGGCGGCGTGGCGAGCGGGGCGGCGGGCCGCGCATCCCGGGGCCGCGCCCGGGGACCCGAGCGCCCCGCGCGGCGCGGCTCGGCCCGCGGCCGGGGCGGGCGCGGAAGGCCGGGCACTCACCGAAGTACACGGTCTTGTCGCACTTGGGACACTTGGAGGCCATGGCCGGTGCGCCCAGTCGGTCCGCGCGCCCGCTCGGTCCGCGCCCTCCGCCCGCGCGCTCCGCGTCGCCCGCGCCGCGGCCCCGCCCGCCTCCGCCCGCCCCCCGCCTCCCGCCTCCCATTGGCCCCGCGACAGGGGTGGGGCCTCGGGAGCCCGCCCCGGGGACGCCCGCCCCGGGGACGCCGGCGGGGGGGGGGCGCCGAGGGCCCGGCGCACCTGCCGCGGCGCGCGCGGCCCCGCGCCCCCCGCCCGCGCGCCGGACGGCCGCCCCCGGGCCGAGCCGGGGCTGCGGGGGCCGCGCGGCGGGCGGGGCGCGGGCGGGGCGCCAGCCCGCCCCCCCGCCCCTCCGCTCGCCCCGCGCGGCGCCGCCTCCCTTTGTTGCCCGGTTCCCATGGAAACGGCGGGGCTGCGCGCGGCGTCGGGTCCGGGCGGCGCGCCGCGGTCCTGTCTGTGGTGCTGAAGGCGGGGCGGCCGCGCCGGGCCGGGCCTCTCCCCGCCGCCACTTCCAAACACAGCTCGGGAGACCGCGGGAGTGGGAGGGGGGGAGGGCGGGGTGGGATGGGGCACCTGCGCTGCGGGCGACGCACCCCTCCGCGGGCCGGCCCCGAGTCTGGGGTACGGACGCCTCCACCGGAGCCGCCGGCACACCTCGTGCCTGAACTTCGCTCGGGCAGCTTAGGCGGAACGTGGCCCGCCACCCCCACGGACAGCCGTCCCGGCTTCGTGCCCGGCCCCGCCCCGGAGCCCACGGCCCTGGTTCCTGGAGCCTTCTGGAAATCAGGCGTGGTGGTGTCCCCGGCCAGAGCTGGCTTTCTGGAGTGGCCCTTCCCCCCTTTCTTGCATACACATCCTGCAGCCGCTGCCATTTCCATGGCAACAACAGCCCCAAACATGTGCCTCCCCCCCCCCCCCAGCCTGACTGACCAGCCTGACCAGCTCCCCCTGGCTCCTCTGGATGCTTGCCAGTCAAGGCAGAACGTTGGCAAGAAGGCCTCCTCCTCTCATCTGTAGCCTTGCTCCGGCTGCATTCCTGCCGCCCCCTCCCCACCTGCCCATCACTGTGCTCTCCTCCGCGCTCTCCCTACTTTTGGAAGCCAGGGCATGGCCACCTCTGGCTCCATTGTGCCGCGGTTGGTCGCAGGACCGCTCTGGAGGACTTGAATGGCCGGGCGCAGGTGTCTCCTGGAAGGAGGCGGCCTCAAGGGTGCCCAGCTCGGGCCTGAGGAGCAGGTGGGGGCGGGGACTCCTCCGACGGGTGCTGGCAAAAGAAGGGCATTCCGTGCTGGCCAGAGGCCTCGGGCAGGGACGGGAGGGGCCGGAGAGGTCGGCTGCCGCTCCCGCCCTGCCCACCCCAGCTGCAGGCCCCGGGTCCAGGGAAGGCTGCCTACGATGGGAGTATTCTGGGTTTAGCAAGAAGGGGCACAGGTCAACAGAAGGAAACGGAGGAGCGTCCTTGACCTCCACCTGAGGCTGGGAAGGGTGGGCAAGCGTGGAAAGGCACCCGTCCTGGGCTGGGTGGAGGCCGAGGCCCCGGGGGCCAAGCCACACGTCCCTCCCGATGGCATCTTCCTTTGTCCTCTGTCACCCGATCGGGCAGGACTCGATCTGCCGTGGGAACCCAGCGCGGGGCAGGGGAAGCCCGGGCACAGGGCTTTGAGTCACGGCCCTGGCAAGGTGTACGGGCTGTGGCTACCAGATCATCCCGTGTAGGCTCTAGACTGGACCAACCCTCAGTTGGGACCTGCCTCTTCAGTCCTTTTGCTCTTGGGACAGAGCTCTAACCAGGACCTGAGGACACCTCATTGCCTATACCTGTCCTCAAACTAGGACAGCCCCTGGTGCTGGTGGTGGGAACCCTGTGCCTATGGCAGAGAGTCGAGTCTCCACCTAACGAGTGGTCTAAAGCCCCTTGTCATTCCCCCAGAACCCCAGGGTCAAGGAGCGCACAGCCCTCTGGGACACGGGGGGAGGAGAGCAGACTGCAGACCACCATGGGCAGGGGGAAGAGACCAGCGACCCTGGGAGATGCAAGAGTGAAGGGCATCTCGCAGCCACGTTCCTGGCACCCAGGCCTGTCTTCCTGATGGGCCCCATCACAGCCCTCAGAAAAGCCAGAACACCTCCTCTTATCTGTCCCGGGGTTGGGAGCAGAAGTGCTTTCTATTTTAATTCCCAGGCTGAGATTTCCACATGTCACAGGCGCCTGGGTGGGGTAGGGGGAGCGGAGGCCGTCTGAGGGAGGGCGCCCATGGCTCCCGGGGTGGGGCTGGCCGACCCTGCGCCCGGCCAGCTGAGTGGACCCCGCCTGAGGAGCGGTCCCCAGTGAGGGCTACTCCCTGGGTGGCTGGCCAGTCCTGCACCTGTCCCTCCGTCTGCAAGGGTGGGTGAAGGGGACGGGCTGAGATAGGATTTCTGAGCAGGGACTTATACTGAAATCTGAGAAAATTCTTACTGTGGAAAAGCACACTGCTGGAGGTGGTGAGGCTCTGGGTAGACACAGGGGCTGGGCCGGGGACCCTGGGCCGACCCAGGTTTCCCATGCAGTGTGGGAGCTGTCCCCGGCCGGCCTCTCCGTGGACAAAGCCCGAGGCCCTGCTGCTCCACGGGGAAGACCACCAGGCGCCGGGCCAAGGCGCCGAAAAGAGCAGGTCGCGGAGAGGCCCGGTCCAGGGGCCGACGGGGCCGAGGGCCACCCCGCGCACAGGCTGCGGGACACTCCTCAGCCTCCGACACCGGTCCCTACGGGCGGGCAGGGCGGGGAGGGGCGGGGCAGGACGGGGCTGAGGCCGGAGACCAGAATAAACGACACCGGAAAAGTCTGGCTGGTTTTTTTTTTTTCCTTTTTATGAGATTTTTTTTCTTTTTTGTTTAATATGAAAATTACTTGAAAAGACAAGGGACCAACCCCGCCAGGCAGCTTGGCCACCATGAGCCGCACAGATCCTAACATTCCAGGTGTGAGTTACAGAGCTCGAGTTCATCTACAAAAAAGTAATAAAAATAAAATTTAAAATGGCACCTTCAACAGAACACCACAAAACCTTAGGGCCGATCCCGGGCCAGAGCCCCAGCACAGGGCGCTGGGCGGTTCCTCGCCGCTGCTCCAGCCAAAAAGTAAACACAAAGCTAAAAAAACGCCGCCGGGGCGGCGGCGGCATAACTTAGAGGGCGCTTCTTCCCGGCGGCCGCCGAGGAGCGCCCTGCTCTGCGGGCGGGGCGGGAGGCGGGGCACTACCGAGACAGAGGGTGGGGCAGGCAGCAGTCTCAGGGGGCAGGAGGCCGCGGGGCCCTCGGGGGGCGGCCGGGGGGCGGGCGGGCCGCCGCCTAGTCCTCGATGACGATGGGCTCGTCGTTGACGGGCGCGGCGGGCGGGGGCCGCGCGGGCAGGGCCTGGCTCTGGCGCAGGGCGATGGGCTTGTAGGGCCGGCGGGCGGCGCGCTTGGTTTCTGAGGACGAGAGCAGCTTTCGGATCTTCCTGCGGGCGGGCGGGGAGAGGCGGGCGGTGAGGCCGGGGCGCGGCGGGGGCGGCGGCCCGCCCGGCCCGGCCCTCTCCCGCGGGACCCCCACCTGGTCTCCTCGGTGGCCATGTAGAACACGTCGTCGGGGGCGTCGATCCAGTTCATCCGCCGCCGCTTCACGGGAGGTAGGGAGCCCCCGCGGATGAGGCGCACTTTGGTGGGATAGGACTTCCCGTTGAGCAGGAGGTTCCGACTTGGTCCCTGCAGCAGAGCCGGCGTGAGAACGAGACGCGGGCGTCTCCCCGGGCACCGCCGTCCACCCTGCTGCCCACCAGCGCCGCTTCCGTGGCAGCCGGGCCCCAGGGCCAGCCCCACCTCCACCTGCTCATCGGGCCGGGCGACACGGCGGCGGCAGACCCCGCCCGGGGCAGGGCGCGAGCCGCCAGGCTCTTCAGACCACGAGGACGTGTCTGGCCTGGCTGGGCCTCTGGGACCCGCCCCCAGGCAGCTGTGCACACGTGTCGAGTGTGTCATGCTGGCTGTTCCTCTTACCATGTGCCTGGTCTGTCCGTGGTTTGCCAGACCTGACGAGAAAAGAAGGTAAAGTGAGGCAGGAGAAGCACACCCTGCCTCACACTGACCACCGCGGCCGCTGGCTCAGCACAGGCCACAGGCAGGAAGCAGGAGATGTCCCGGGGCCATCTTAAGCCACAGTCCACACCCAGAGGGTCAGGAAGACATGGCGCTCAGTTCTCGATCCAGGGCTTGATGGCTCTGAGGGCCATCTGCCTTCTGGCCGGGGGTCAAAACGCCAGGGGTCTTGGCTCTGACAGCTAGCTGGATTCCCCAGGCACAGACGAGGCATCCACCCACCGTGGCTGAGCCAAGATAAACGAAGCCTGGCATACACACAGTAACCAGGCAACGCCCACATGACTAAATACGCGGCTCCCAAGCCCCACCGCTGGGCTGCCACAGCCCGGGCGGCAGCGACGTCTCCCTGACCCGGCCCCGGGCTGAGCACCGGCTGGGCCTCCTGGTCAGCCCACCCTGCCCGGGAGCCCCAGCTGCCTTCCCACCCCAGCGAGTGGGAGAGTGGGTCCCCAGCCCTCGGCGGGGCCCTGATGGCCCCGACCTCAAACACTTCTTTTTGTTCCAACAGTCTAGCTCCGTAGTCCAGCCTAGACGTCTGAAGCTCCGAGTGCTGGGATTACCAGCCCGGACCACATCCGTACCTGCCACCTCCCCCCAAGGACAAAGCCCCTGGCCAGCCCGCCTCCACTCCCAGGGTGCACTGGGGCCTGGCTCCCAGAGGGTCCAGGTGCCTGTTCCACACCACCACCGCGGGGACCACCGGCTCTTCACAAGATCCAAGCCCCACGCCCAGGACAGCCACCAGTGCCAGCACTACTTACCCAGGTAAGTGCCTGCCAGAAAGATGGGGGGCAGAGGAAAGAGGACACATGCTAGTTAGAGTGAGTGGCATGCACCCCAGGCAGCCCAAAGGCAGGGCACAGCAACGGGCCACGTGGTGGACAGGATTAGTGAGTTAAGGACTCACAGTGCCAGGGGCCACCCCCACCGGGTCCTGCCAGGCTGGGCATACTCCACCTGGCCTGTACCAAATGCCCGCCCGCCCCCCTCCGGACGGGCTCCATCTTGCCTTGTGCTGATGCCCCCGGGCCGTGGCCCCGGAACATCATTTGGGACTCTCTCTGGCCTCCAGGTGAGGACTTGCTAGCTCAGAAGGCCCACTTCCCTTTCGCTAGCCCGTGATAGGGGCCTGACCTGTCCAGGTGGGACACAGGGCTCCCGCCACTTCCCAGGGCAGGAGATACCCACTGCTGGGTGTACCTGGGGACCGAGGCACTTTTGGAAAGTCTGGTGGGAACCAAGTACTTTTTTGTTTGTTTCTGCTGGTCCTGGGGCTTGAACTTGGGGCCTGGGCACTGTCCCTGAGCCTCTCTGCTCAGGGCTAGCACTCTACCCCCTGAGCCACAGCACCACTTCCCACTTTTTTAAGAAGTTTATTGGAGGTAAGAGTCTCAAAGGGACTTTCCTACCCAGGCTGGCTTCGAACCACAATCCTCAGATCTCAGTCTCCTGAGTAGCTAGGATTACAGGCATGAGCCACCAGCACCCAGCTAAGTACTTCCATTCAGCCAGACCTCAGGGCCTGGGATCTTTCCCTGAGCCTCTCTGTGATCAAGGCTAGGGCTCTACCACTTGAGTCACAGAGCCACTTCCGGCTTTTTCTGTTTATGTGGTACTAAGGAATTGAACCCAGGGCTTCATGCATGCCAGGCAAGCACTCTACCACTAAGCTACCTTCCCAGCCCTTTATTTTTTATTAAAATTTTTTTTTGCCGGTCGTGGGGCTTGAACTTGGGGCCTAGACACTATCCCTGAGCCTCTTTGTGCTCAAGGCTAGCATTCTACCACTTGAGCCGTACGTAGCACCACTTCTGGCTTTTTCTGAGTAGTTTATTGGAGATAAAGAGGCTGGCTTAGAACCGTAACCCTCAGTCCGCCATCCTCAGATCTCAGCCTCCTGAGTAGCTAGGATCACAGGTGTGAGCCACCAGCGCCTGGCTTCAGTATACTTTAACATGTGAGCAAGTGAAGCGGCCAGGAGCAAGAGCTCACCTGTCCCTCTAAAGCGTGAGGAAGCCTTTCCCGGGCTCCCTGCTGTGGGGTGCTGGAGCAGCAGGGGAGGGGCATAGGCAGGCAAGAGGTCTTACGTCCGGACTCCTGGCACAAGGCTCGGCGGCCTGCCCCAAGGGAGGAGCCGGGTGGCCACGGCACTGCCGCCAGGACCCCAGGCCCGATCCCCACACTGGCCAAGCCTCTGTCCTGACATCGGGTCGGAGGCTCTCAGGTTCCCCACGGGGCCTGCCCAGGCCTCGCCGCCCACCTGGCTTCCCACCTGCCCCCACGGACGACGCCTAAAGGGGGCCAGGGCTCCACAGCCTCCACCTCCACAGCCCAGGGCCTGAACCGGTGCTCCGGCGGGAGGCCGCCACGCCCACGCCCACGCCCAGCCACCCGTCGCCTCTGCGGACGCCCCGACCCGTCTCCTGCCGCCCCAGCAGGCAGGGTTCACCAGAGGATGGCAGGCAGCAGGCGCAGCCCCACAAGCAAGGCCGGGGCATGCGGGAAGTCACAGCGCGGAGGCCGTGGGGGCTCCAGGCCACGTAGGCGAGGACAGTCCACCAAAGGCACGGGCCGGGGAGGGCCGGAGGCCAGAGCACGTGGACGCGCCACGGAGGGACGGGCGGAGGGCCGCGGGGGTCTGGGCCGCAAGCCGGGCCTCTGTGGACTGCCCTGGACGTGCCCTGAGCCGCCCACGGCAGGAGCAGACGGCACACACAGCATCACGACAGGGCTCGGCACAGCACCCGCCAGCGGCCACCCCAGGCCTTACCCCTACTGGGCATCAAGAGGCGCTTCTTCATGTTGCCTGGCAGCGCCCAGAGACAGGAGAGAGAGGGAGAGAAAACAGCGTCAGCAGGGGCCGCGGGCTCCCAGGGCCGCGTGCAGACCACGGCCGGCGGCGGCGGCGCTCGGGCCCCGCGGGCGACGCGGGAGCCGGACTCACCGTCCACCCCGTTGTGCTGCTCGTAGCTCCTCTTGCCCAGGATGGTCGGGGAGCCGTTGTTGATGACGGGGGCCGGCTTGGCGGGCGTCAGGCTGCTGAGGACGCTGGACGCGGCCTTTGCGGGATCGGGCTTCGGGGGGCGTGGGTGGGTCTCTGTGGGCGCAGAGGGGTCCTGCTCAGCGGGCCAGGGAGGCGGGAAGCCCAGGGGCCCGCGGCAGGGCGGGCGCCCGCAGGGCCCGGCGGGTGCTCCGGCCGGTCGTCTGCCGGACCACTGGGTGCCAGCGGCTGACGGGATCCAGACAGAGCTATCAACACAGCGGCCTCCACGGACGGCCTCCACGTCCACCACACCAGCGCTGAGGGCAGACGCTGGCTGCCGGCCAGCCCCGCACCCACTTCCTGACGGTCTAGCCGCCTCCTCCCACAGGACAGGGCAAGGCTGGCCTCGGAGCCCAGGACCCCGGGCAGGGAACAGTGCCAAAACCACTTGTGCCAGTGTGGATGGAGCACACTTAGCTCATGGTTCCGGAATGTCCTTTCCAGAACGGTTACCTCCATGCTGGGAGAACTGACTCATGAACCCACTCAAGCCCAGAACGCCAACCGACTCCTCACCCCGAATGGCACCGCTCACGTCTGCCGGGGCTGGGGGCCTGGCCCAGGGTCTCGGGCGTACCTAGACCCACGCAGACCTGTCCTTCTCCCGTGCGCCTGCTAGCCAGGTGTGCGCTCCCGCCTGCCCAGGCCCTCAGAGGCCCGGCAGTGCCAAAACCCGGCTGGGCCGGCGGGGAAGCCAGGCCCCCTGCAGGTAGGTCTGAGCCCGGTATAAAGCAAGACGGTGCTGCCCTACGCTGCCTTCGGGCCGGCTGGCGTGGACCCTCTCGGCCCAGCCTCGGCCCAGCTTACCGAGGTACCGGAGCACAGCTTCCAGGGGCTTCCGCACCACCTGCCTCAGCACCAGTGGGCTCTGGGAGGCTTCAGGCAGCCGGGCTGTGCCTGTAGGAGGACCAGGCAGGGTGAGGGGCTGGGCCCTCGCCCGCACCCCACCCTGGGGGCTCCCTGCCCTCTCTGCCCCCCAGCAGGGATGGGGGCAGCTCACACTCGGCCTTGATGGCGGCACTGTTGATGGGCATGTAGGGGTGTCGAGCAGCGTGCCATGGGCGCAAGATCTCACGGCACAGGCGCCGGGCAATTCGCGTCAGCTTGGTCGTGTGCAGGTAGAAGGCCTGCCTCGTCTTCATGGCAAACTTGGGGCTCCCACTGCTCCGGGCTGGGATACCATGGGGACTCTGCGGAAGGGGGCACAGGGCCCCAACACAGCGCCATGACCGGGGGCCAGGGAGCCAAGGCTGACACGAAATAGGCAGACGGCTGTGTCCCACTTACCATGTTATTGCGGTTTGGTCCTGGCCTCTCTCCATCTAACCGGGTTGGCATTTTCAAGCCACCATATTTCTTCCAATATGTCCAACAAGAGGCGCAGAGGCGACACTGCATGTTAGGGGGACCCCAAGAATACCACTGGTAAGACTGTGTGGCTACGGACAACAAAGTTGGAAATAGACGGATTCTTAAGCAGAACCAACGATGCAGAAAGCATTCCACAGTGTCCCTGCCCACCCTCCCTGCCCACCCCTGCCGCCCACCTGGGGCACCCCAGTCCACCACACTTCCCAACCACAGCCCACCTCGACTGCACCCCCACCCGAGAGCCCTCCCAGGCTGGCCACGCAGGGGCCTCCCGGCTGCGCCTGGGCCCTGGGGGCCGGGCAGGGCACTTACTGTAACAGCTCTCGCAGGCCCGGCCAGCCCCCGGGCTCTGGCCCGGCGCCCCTGTGCCGTTCACGACACTGGCCTTGACGTTGTTGACGCTGATCTGGTTTGGATTTGGCTTGTTGCTGAGAAGGTGAGAAGGAGCAGAGACAGTGGCCTGAGGCCCAGCCCCGAGCCCCGGCTGCCCACATTCCAGAGAGGTGGTCATCTACTTCCCAGCGCGCCCCACCCTCGGCCCAGCCCACCCTTCCCAGAGAGCGCGCACCCTGCAGACCAGAGCGGCTCACAGCAGCAGCAGACCCCCCCGCCCGACTGGAAGAGAAGCCAGCCGGGCCCACACCTCCTGGTGCCCCCTGCTGGCCCGCCACCGGCCCCAGGACACGGGGTGGACTTACTAGTTGGGAATATAAACTTGTTTCAACTTGCTCTCTGCTTCGGCTGCTTTCAAGCGTTTCTTAAACAAAACAGAGGGTCGGGGGTTACTAGGCGGGCTAGGCCACAGCTGGAAGACCACAGGCGGAGATACCACTGCCTTCCTAGCACGTCTCCGCCAGCCTTGCTGCCTAGCCTGGGGTAGAGGGCAGGGGAGGACAGACACCGGTCAGACTACACAAGGGATCCCTCCTGGTGTCCGGTCTCCAGTAACCTTCCTCCTTCCCTCCCACCTGGTCTGGGCCTTGTGGGAAGCCAGGGAGGGCGGGAAGGAGGTGTGGAGGGATCACAGGAAGGATGGGGAGGAGGGGTGGTGTGGAGGATCTCGGGGGGATGGGGAGGAGGGGTGGTGTGGAGGATCTAGGGGGGGTGGGGAGGAGGGTTGGTGTGGAGGATCTCGGGGAGGACAAGGAGGAGGGTTGGTGTGGAGGATCTCGGGGGGGTGGGGAGGAGGGGTGGTGTGGAGGATCTCGGGGGGATGGGGAGGAGGGTTGGTGTGGAGGATCTCGGGGAGGACAAGGAGGAGGGGTGGTGTGGAGGATGTTGGGGGGATGGGGAGGAGGGGTGGTGTGGAGGATGTTGGGGGGATGGGGAGGAGGGGTGGTGTGGAGGATCTCGGGGGGGTGGGGAGGAGGGGTGGTGTGGATCTCGGGGATGGGGAGGAGGGGTGGTGTGGAGGATCTCGGGGGTGGGGAGGAGGGGTGATGTGGAGGATCTCGGGGGGATGGGGAGGAGGGGTGGTGTGGAGGATCTCGGGGAGGATGGGGAGGAGGAGGAGCAGTGTGGAGGGACGCCGACCCACCTGCTGGACGTATCTGTCGGTGGTCTTCCACATGTAGTAGTACTCAATGATACTGGTGAGTGACTTCCATGGGAGCTGGGGGGAGAAGAACCGTGCCAGGGAGGGCAGCCGGTGGGGGGCGGGGAGGGGCAAGTGCTGCACCCCTGTTGGACCTCCATCAGGCTCAGGAGGAGCCTGCAGCCTGACTGCCCAAACCCAGCCCAAGCCCAATGGCCACCAAATCTGGCCGAGCCCAGGGCGCCGCGTGGCTGGGGTTCCACTGCCCTCCCCCAGGGGCTGGGGCAGGATGAACGCCTCGTGTGGCTGGGGTTCCGCCGGCCTCCCCCAGGGGGAGCGACAGCAGGGGCTCGGGGCAGGATGAACGCCGCGTGTGGCTGGGGTTCCGCCGGCCTCCCCCAGGGGGAGCAACAGCAGGGGCTCGGGGCAGGATGAACGCCGCGTGTGGCTGGGGTTCCGCCGGCCTCCCCCAGGGGGAGTGACAGCAGGGGCTCGGGGCAGGATGAACGCCTCGTGTGGCTGGGGTTCCGCCGGCCTCCCCCAGGGGGAGCGACAGCAGGGGCTCGGGCAGGATGAAGAACAAAGCTGATAGGAGCCGCGCAGCTCAGCGGGGCGCTCGGTCCCTGCCACGTCTGGGGGGGGGGGGGTCTTGACACACACAGCTTCTCCAAGACTTCCTTGGGCATTCTCTAGTCTCCCTGCAATTCTTTGGTCTCGGGCTCAGGTGGACGCAGCTCTGTGGTGCACAGCAGTCTGACACTGCACTTTGTGGGCCACAAACCAGGTCTGTGACTCAGGCCTTCTCGCCGAGAGCCCTTTCTGACATGCCCTGCTGCAGGCTGCCCCGCCCCAAGCTATTGTTACAATGTCAGGGATTTGGGGGGGGGGGGGGCGGAAGATAATTTTATTGTTCTCACTCAGGTGTTACACCAGTTTCCTAAGTCAGGTAAAGAGTAGATATGCCTTTTTTTTAAAGCTGGGCCTGGGCACTGCCCCTGAGCTTTCCACGCACAAGGCTGCGCTCCCCCACTTGAGCCACAGCTCCAATTCTGGCTTTTTGTGGTTAGTTGGAAATAAGAGTCTCATGAGACTTTCCCGCCGGGCTGGCTTTGGACTGCGATCCTCAGATGCCAGCCTCCCGCGTAGCTAGGATTAGAGGGGCGAGCCACCGGCGCCCAGCTAGTACAATACAATTCTTCCTTTTGGACGATGTCACCCTGGGCTTTTTATTTTTGTGGTGCTGAGGACTGAACGCAGGACCTCGTGAGGCAAACGCCCTACCACTGAGCTCCACCCCAGCAGTCTCTGAAATCTAGCCCTGAGAAAACCTCACCTGTAGCCTGCTTTTCTGATGTCTGCCAACATGAAGGATGTAACCCATTTCCTGGGAAGAGCACGGAAGTGTGCTCTAGTTACCCGGGTGGGCGCCTTCGCGACACACCAGCTGCGTGTACGTACCGGTCTGACTGACCCGCCTTGCAGCACGGCTGCTGGCTCCAGGACGGCCAGGTCCTCTCTGCCTCCATCGCTTGCCCCACCTCCCCTCAGGTCCCGCTCAGTCCAGGGCTCCAACAGCTCTACTTACAATCTACCCCAAGTCTCTTCTAGTGTTCCTCTTCTTATTCTACTTTTTGTCTGAGAAAGTTTTGCTCTTTTTTCTCTTTCTGGTCACTCCTGGGGCTTGAACTCAGGGCCTAGGCACCATCCCTGAGCACCTTGGCTCAAGGCTAGCATGCTATCACTTTAAGCCACAGCTCCTCGGCGGTTTTTGAGTAAGGTTTGCTGGAAATGGAGTCTTACTAGGACTGCAGGTGTGATCCACAGGCACCCGGTTACATTTTTAGTCTTTTGGCTAATTTACATGCGAACCTGCCTGCACAGGCCAGTGGTCTGGGCTGGCCAGGGACGAGGCCAGCCCCTCCCCCACCCGCTCAGACCTGCGGGAAAGCCAGGGCTCTGCCCGCCCGCGGCAGGCACCCGCTGCTCACAGGCCTGCCGCCGCTCTGGCTCGAGCCCGTCCCTGCTCTCCGGGTGATGCACCTCACTGGCCTCAGCCACTCGCCTGCCGCCGGCAAGCACACTCTCAATCCTGGGGGGTGGGGGGGATGGGGGGGCACCCTGCCGCACAGGGATGCTGCTGCTGCGAGCTGGGGAGAGGACGGTGGAGAGGCCCGGAAGGACGCCCCCGGGAGCCTCTGCCCTCTCCCAGGCCCCAGCGGCCCCGCCACGCCTGGACAGGCAGGGACGGCTTCCCAGCCCCCTGCGTCCCGCCAGAGCACTTACAAAATCTTGCTGAATGTCTGTGAAATCCTTCCCGTATTTTTCCAAGGCTTCCTCGAAGAGATTGGCTTCCGAGGCTGACCACTCCTCCATCTCATCCCTGCAGAGCACGGGCCCGCCCTGCGGCACGAGGGCCGAGATGGCCTTGGAGATGTCGTAGATGCTCTTGTGCAGCGTGTCCATGGCGTGGAACTGTGGAGAAGCCAGGGTCACCCGGGCCCCGGCGGCCGGCCCCCCGGGCACACACGGCCGCGCTGGGGGCGGCCTGGGCGCGGCGGAGCCCACTCACCAGGGTGATGTCTCGGGAGGCCGCCGCAGCACTCATGTGCAGGCTGGGCTGTCTCACGGAGCTGCTGCAGTCCAGCGCCCGGGCAAAGGTGCCCACAGACCTGGGAAAGGAGACGCACTGACCACCCTGCGGACCGGCGGGGCGGGTGGGTCCACCAAGCGGTCGGCGGGTGCCAAGATGGCGCACCCCCACCAAGGACCTCCGGGGCTTGGCTCCAAGAGCCCCGTGGGCATCTCGGGCACAGGCATGGTGCAGGAGTCCAGGAGCAGGGAAGGTGCAGAACGCCCCTCCAGGCTGGCTGGGGCGGGCTCCGGGAGGGAGCACTGGCACAGGCAGCTGCTGGGGGCCCTTGGTTCCTAACATCTGGAGGCGCCGGTTGTACTTCCTTCCCCCGCTTGGAGGCCAGGCGGCTCCGGACAGGTTCCCGCCCGGCTCCGGGCCCAGCCTGCCGGCCTTGTGGTGGACGGCCTCGAGGCGCTCGGTGAAGAAGCAGGCCCAGCCCCGCGGCCACACCAGCCAGTGATCCCCGGGGACCTGGGGACCTCGGCAGCCCCTGGGGCCACACCTGCACCAGGGGAGGTCTCAAGTGGGGAAACCCAGCCAGCAGGGAGACAGGCAGGCGGGCTCCCGGGCTCCTCTCGCGGGGTCCTAACCAGGCCCGGCTGCCCTGTAGTCACACCCCAAGGCCAAAACAGTGCTGGCTGCCAGCCCTCACCGTGCCACCACCAGAAACTGGTCGATCTGCTTGTCCACGAGGGGGTTGTGTGCCTCCCAGACCTTGGTCTCCAGTTTGGACTGGTCACGGCCATCTTCCTCACCTACAGGGAGGAACCGCTTCAATGAGACCAGCGCAGGCTGCAGGGGCTGACCCCAGAGGCTTCCGGAAGGCCATCGCAGCCAAAGCTCTGCTGCTGGGCTGGGAATGTGGCCTAGTGGCAAGAGCGCTTGCCTCGTATACTTGAAGCCCTGGGTTCAATTCCCCAGTACCACATATACAGAAAACGGCCAGAAGTGGTGCTGTGGCTCACGTGGCAGAGTGCTCGCCTTGAGCAAAAAGAAGCCAGGGACAGTGTTCAGGCCCTGAGTCCAAGCCCCAGGACTGGCCAAAAAAAACCCCAACTCTGCTGCTAGGCCTCCCTTCCAGGCGTCGGGCACACACCATGGGTTCCACCTCTGGAAACCTGCGAGTAGTCTGCGAGTCTGGCAGATCGGTGTGGTTGGAGTCCGAAGGGCTTCCATCTGGCAGAACGCCTCCCGAGGGTGCTTGAGTCACTCGGGGCGGCACAGCGACATGGCTAGATGCAGACTCAATTCCCAGGAGCCTTTGGCGTCCAAAGGATTGTCTGGACATTGTTTTCGTCCAGGGCCACTCAGTCCTTCCTGTTCCAAGAGTTTGGAACAACCTCTATTCCCCAAGTCTGGAGCCATCATGGCGTCCAGAGAAGCCCTCTGTCTGACTATTCCTAACCAGGCCAGGCAGGGAGGGGTCTGGGAGGCCTGGAGAAATCCCACAATCTCCACCTGACCGTGCATCCAGACACCACATCTGTCATTTGGTGAGAGGATCAGGCCTCAACATCACACACTGGTCTAACTAACTCCCCTCTGAGCCTGGGCAGTGACGCCCTTTGTGACAGAAGGCAACCCGAGCTTGGGGCCCCTCAGGGCACTGGGAAAGCTCTCCGGATAAAGCAGAGCCGGACATCTCTTAGAAAATGCACCTGACCTACAAAGAGTAGATGGCCCCAGCTACGTGTCTGTGTCTCCAGACGCGGAGGTCTCATGACCAGCAGTCTCCAGGGACCAGGTCCCAGGAGGAATGCCTGGCGCTACAGGTGCACACCAAGAACCCAGGAGCCACTATTTGAGCATTAGGGGGCCTAAATCTCCAACCCCTGCCCTGGAGGTGCTGGCCCACGCTGGCTTTCAGGGCACCAGGCTGGGCACCATCAGTGCAGTGGGATTTCCCAGGGCTCTGAGTCGAAGTCCATCCTGGTGTGTGCTCTGCTTTGAAACCCCCCGTCAAGGGAAGCAGGGACCCAACTTCTGATACTGTAGGGCCTCGGGCCCAGAGCTATTCCCTGCAAATTCCTGGAAACCAGGAGCAGAGCTCTCGAGCTGCCTTCTAAGCTGCCTTTCCCCCTGGAAATGCCCTATGCGTTAAAGTTAGGTGTGCAATGTCTTGTCACTCAAAAGGGACCCAACTAGTGAGGTAATGACCCCTCAACCCAGAGGCACATGAGCCGGAGCCACTGTTGTGCCGCTGGGGCTCCAACTCAGATCCCAGTCTGAGCCCAGGAAGGGGCTGGTGGTACAGCCAAGTAGCAGCCCCTGAGCCTGTAGGTGATACTTCACCAGGATCCTGCTGGCCTCCAAGTCAGGCCAAGGTGTGACTCCCCAAGGCTCTGCCGGCACTGTCCTGCAGCGCCGCTCAGAATCCACAAAAGAAGGCTGCCCCCACGCAGGGACAGACTTGAGGGAAGGGACTGCAGGGTGGGCTGGCTCAGGAGGCCAAAGTTCATTGCAAGAAGGTGCCAGGAAGATGGAGGAGGTGATGTCAGACCTGACAGAGCCCTTCTGGACCCAAGAGAGGGCCGTGCCAGGAAGATGGAGGAGGTGATGTCAGACCTGACAGAGCCCTTCTGGACCCAAGAGAGGGCCTGTCATAACGAGGGGTGAGCTCCACGATGGGGCCAGAATGGACAAGGGCTAAGAGAGGAGGACAGTGGGAGGCGGGAGGGGGGCATGGGCAGCCTGGGCTTTAGGAGCAGGGGTGGTGAGGATCACTGGGCTCACACCCCACAGAACCGTTCAGCTTATCAGACAACTGCAGAAGTCCCACCACTCCAAGTCAGCCCCAATGTTGGTTTGAAGGTCTGAATTCACATCCGAGACCCCCGCCTCTCCAAAACACCTGGAGCCTGTGACCTCCCCAGAGCCCAAGATGTCCTTTTTCTAATTACCACCCCAAAGCACACAACATGGTGCACCCACCCGCAAGCTATGGTGACAGACATCCAGACAAACATGGGACTCCCCGCAGAACGCCGAGTCTCAGCAGGGTGGCTGCGTGTTGACACCTGAGCCTAGGCTGGGACGTTATAGGGCAGAGCTTGGAGCTCAGGAGCCACTGGAGTGCAGCAGATACTGGCCAGGGTCTTGGCGACAAAACACACAAACCATATCCTGCCAAGGCTGCTGAAGGACCAAACTCAGGAAGGTACCTGCCAGGCCCAGGGAATAACTGAAGCTGGGCGCTGGTGGCTTACGCCTTTAATCTGAGCTACTCAGGAGGCTGAGATCTGAGGATCACAGTTTGAAGCCAGCCTAGGCAGAAAAGTCTGTGAGACTCTTATCTCCAAACAGCCAATTAATATCCAAAGAGCCAGAAGTGGAGCTGTGGCTCAAGTGGTAGAGCACTAACCTTGATCACAAAAGCTCAGGAACAATACCCATGGCCACAGTTCAAGCCCCAGGACTAATAAGTATAGCAGGGCACCAGTGGCTCATGCCTATAATCCTAGCTACTCTCAGGAGGCTAAGATCTGAGGCTCGTGGTTTGAAGCCAGCCTAGGCAGAAAAGTTCGTGAGACTCTTATCTCCAATACCTACTCAAAAAAGCCGGAAGTAACTCTGTGGCTTAAGTGGCAGAGCGCTAGCTTTGAGCACAGAAAGGCTCAGAGATAGTGCCTAGGCCTCGAGTTCATGCCCCATGATTGACTTAAAAAAAAAAAAAGTATAGGGCTGGGAATATGGCCTAGTGGCAAGAGCGCTTGCCTGATATACATGAAGCCCTGGTTCAATTCCCCGGCACCATAGATATAGAAAACGGCCAGAAGTGGCGCTGTGGCTCAAGTGGTAGAGTGCTAGCCTTGAGCAAAAAGAAGCCAAGGACAGTGCTCAGGCCCTGAGTCCAAGCTCCAGGACTAGCCAAAAAGAAAAAAAAAATATATATATATATATATATATTTTTTTAAATATATAATGAGCTGAGTGCCAATGGCTCATGCCTGTTTTCCTAGCTACCCAGGAGGCCAAGATCTGAGGACTGCAGTTCAAAGCCAGCCTGAAATGAAACTCCATGTGAGTCACCTCCAATTAACCACCAAAAAGCTGAAAGTAGAGTCAGGTGCCTTTGCTCATGCCTATAATCCTAGCTACTAAGAAGCTGAGATCTGAGGATCATGGCTTGAATCCAGGCTAGGGGAGGAAAGTCTGTGAGACTATTTTCTCCACTAATTTACCAAAAAAGAAGTAGGCAGAGTTGTGTCTCAAGTGGTAGAGCACTAGCCTTGAGCAAAAGAAGCTCAGGGACAGTTCCCAGGCCATAAGTTCAAACCCCAGGACCAGTGTTTTGTTTAAATGAATACATATATAAAACAAGCTGGGGAATGAGAGAATTGCAGTTCAAGGTTAGCCTGAACAAAAGGTAAATGAGGGGCTGGGGATATAGCCTAGTGGCAAGAGTGCCTGCCTCGGATACACGAGGCCCTAGGTTCGGTTCCCCAGCACCACATATACAGAAAACAGCCAGAAGCGGCGCTGTGGCTCAAATGGCAGAGTGCTAGCCTTGAGCGGGAAGAAGCCAGGGACAGTGCTCAGGCCCTGAGTCCAAGGCCCAGGACTGGCCAAAAAAAAAAAAAGGTAAATGAGACACTATTTCAACCAGTAAACTAGGCACAGTAGAGCATGCTTACAACTCCAGATAAGTAGGTGGCACAGTGGGAGGAATGCAATCTGGCAACAGGTAGAGGGCATGGCTCAAGTAGCAGAGTACCGGCCTAGCAAGTTCCAAGACCATACACACACAAGTAGTAAGCACACCTGCAGTTCTAACACTTGAGAGCTGGAGACAGAAGGGTAAAAGGTTCAAGACTAGCCTGAGGGAAGTGGCCTTGTGGCTCTAATGGTAGAGCACTAGCCTTGAGCTGAAGAGCTCAGGGGAATTGCCCAGGCCCAGAGTTCGATCCCCACAATGGACCAAAAAAAAAAAAAAAAAAAGCAAACAAAAAAACAAATCATACATTAGGGCTGGGAATATGGCCTAGTGGCAAGAGTGCTCGCCTCCTACACATGAAGCTCTCGGTTCTATTCCCCAGCACCACATATATGGAAAACGGCCAGAAGGGGCACTGTGGCTCAGGTGGCAGAGTGCTAGCCTTGAGCGGGAAGAAGCCAGGGACAGTGCTCAGGCCCTGAGTCCAAGGCCCAGGACTGGCAAAAAAAAAAGGAGAAAAAGCTAAAGGAGAGGGGCCCGGCCCTGAGTTGAAGTTCCAACACCCACCACACAAGCATGGGTGGGGACACACACACACACACACACACACACACACACACACACACACACACACACACACACACACACACACACACACACACACACACACACACACACACACACACACACACACACACACACACACACACACACACACACACACACACACACACACACACACACGGGAAGGGCAAGCATGGGTGGGGGCCCACGCCGGCCGGGGGCCGGGATCCAGCACCGGGGCACCCACTCCATGCTCACAGCGCAGCACGGGGCCCGACGAAGCGTTTCCCTCGGGCCCCACTGGCACGCAACCCACACCCACCTTCTTTTAGCAAGTCAGTGATGTCAGCCTGGTACCGGTTTCCCACTCGAATCTCCCCTTTATCGGCCAGGAGGGTCTTCTGCTGTGGGTCGTAGACTAGAGAATAGAAGAAGAAATCCTGAAAAATACCACACACAAGACAGAGCTGTCAGACAAGCCCTCAGCTCCCGTGGGCTGCTCCAGAAGGCTGGTCCACGCCACAGGGACAGGGAGCAGGCAGGTGCCTGTCTATGGGCCCATGACGCCAGGGCGGAAGCTTCCAGACGCGGTGAGAACCCAGAGGGTCACAGGCATGCACGCATGCCAGAGGCACTTCAGAATATTCCGGAAGCGATGCAGTGCTGTCCACTGCAGCCATGGCGCCAGCTGCCTTAGTCTGCCTGCCTCAGGCCTCGGCGCAGCCTCTCCACCAGGTTCCTCAGCCCCCGTGCCCTGGGCTGCTGCAGGTGCCCTCACGCCGCGCACCCCGGGCCCCACTCCTACATCTGACTACGGTCCTCAATAACTCTGACTTTTGCCAGTCCTTGCCCCACTCTCTTCTCTCAGCAGCTACGTTTGGACGCTCGTACCAACTGCCCGGGCCTGCCCCGGCTCCCATTCCACTACATTCACAGCCTGCTAGTTTCTTTACGTTACAGAAACAAAATCGTTTTCTGTGTTGTGTCCCTGCAGCAGCAAGGTCTGGAGAGCCAAACTGCTGGGCCTCCTTTCCAGCGCTTAATTCTGTCACGTGACTGATTCCCCACCACTTCCCGGGGTGTCCCCTCTAAGGACTGAGGTCTAGGCAAGGCACAATGGCCGAGCTGCTGGCCCGGGCACTCCTTGTGGACTAGCCTGGACCCCGGTGAACCAGTCTAGCAGGGAGCTGCTCAGACCACTAGACAAGCAGAAGGAGTAGTCTCCAGGACACAGAGGGTGTTAGAGTGCCAACCAGCAGGACTTGCAGCATGGATTTTCCCACTGTGTTAGAACAAGCAAGCGGAAAGCAGCACGCGGGACACGTGGACCCCACCCCCACGGGCACGGCTCAGGTCCCCGAGCCCCTGTACTGCAGGGCCAGGCCGGTCGCTGCTGCTACTCCACAAACCGCCCTTGGCTCACAATGAGGTCTCTTTCTCCAGTGTTACACCTCTGCAGAGCCAGCCTAGGGTCTATCCAAAGAGCAGACAGTACTTTGCCCTCCAGTGGAAACATTTTCAGAGGCCTTGCAAGACCGGCCCGCTACGGGCAGCCCTTCCCCCAGGGCACAGCACACGGCACGGGTCTCCGTCACAGCTCAGACCGAGAGGGCCCAGGGGCCCCGCGCAGCCCCTCTGCGTCTGGGCCGCGTGTGGCGGAGTCGGCCTGTGGCCCAGAGCTGGTGGTGGCGCTGCTGCAGCAGGCACACGGCAGGCAACTGGGCACCACTCAGCCACGCCAGCTCCCTCGGGGCCTGAGGCCCAAGGGTGCCTCTTGGGAACGTGGGGGGAGCAGGCCACTCCCAGGCCCTACCCAGGTGAGCCTAGGTGGTCCAGCTTGGGCAGCACAGCCCTTCTGAAGGCCAAGTCTCAGGCCAGGGGCAGGACTTGCCCTTACCTGATGCCGGCTTTCCTTCAAACACCTCCCCCACGCCCCGCTGGTAACTGCCATGCCGCCTCCAGGCCTACCCCACCCCGCCCCCAGCTGCCATGCAGTGTTTGGGTCTACCCACGCCCACCACCATGTACCATCCCAGCCTACACCCCATAACTGCCATCCCGCCTCCCAACCTACACCCCCCGTAACTGCTATGCAGCGTCCCAGCCTACCCCCCATAACCACCATGCAGTGTCCCGGCCTACCCCCCCATGCAACGTCCCAGCCCACCCCCCCATGCAACGTCCCAGCCCACCCCACCATAACCACCACGCAGTGCCCCAGCCCACCCCCCATAACCACCACGCAGTGTCCCGGCCTACCCCCCACATAACCACCACACAGTGACCCGGCCTACCCCCCATAACCACCACGCAGTGTCCCAGCCTACTCGGCCCCAATCCCCCCCGCAGCGGCCTCAGATCCCTGACTGCCACACTGAGTGCTCACCGTGTCCTCCCCCGGAGACAGGTGGCGCCATCTGGGAACATGTGGGTTGTCACTCGCAGGGGGTGGCATCTGGCACGAAGGCCAGGGGGCCAAGCAGTCCTAAATAGGAGCTGCCTGCCTCAATGCGACAGGGCCAGGGCTGGGCCAGGCGTTCTGGGCCACCTCCAGCAGGGCCCGAGCTGGCCTGCACAGGGCCCTCCGTGCGCTCCACGGGACACTAGCTAAGCCTCCGACAAGGACCACGGAGAGGCCCTGCAGCTGTTCTGAGTGCCCACCCACCGTGTCCTTCCAGGAGAGAAAGGTCATCTGCGACTCAGGAGAGGAGAGTCCAGGAGTCAACCCCCCGACCCCCCCGAGAAACACCATTCAGACGCAACCCCAGCTTCAGGGTGTGGTGGGTCAGTGAGGCTCACAGGGCCAGGGTAAGCGCGGGCGCCACCGGGCAGCCATGGACCGGGCCTCACCTCACGCTCCAGGTAGGACTTGAGCGACTCAGTCTCGTTGAGCAGGGTGACACTGCACTTGCCCCTGGAAGAGAGGATGGGCAGGGGGAGGCAGGGCTGGCGAGCAGAGCAGGGGCAGAGCCATGGGAGCTACCTGAGCACATGGAGGGCGGCAAGGGGCTCTGCCTGAGCGCGTGGAGGGCAAGGGGCTCTGCCTGAGCGCGGGAGGGCAAGGGGCTCTGCCTGAGCGCGTGGAGGGCAAGGGGCTCTGCCTGAGCGCGGGGAGGGCAAGGGGCTCTGCCTGAGCGCGGGGAGGGCAAGGGGCTCTGCCTGAGCGCGGGGAGGGCAAGGGGCTCTGCCTGAGCGCGGGGAGGGCAAGGGGCTCTGCCTGAGCGCGGGGAGGGCAAGGGGCTCTGCCTGAGCGCGGGGAGGGCAAGGGGCTCTGCCTGAGCGCGGGGAGGGCAAGGGGCTCTGCCTGAGCGCGGGGAGGGCAAGGGGCTCTGCCTGAGCGCGGGGAGGGCAAGGGGCTCTGCCTGAACGCGGGGAGGGCAAGGGGCTCTGCCTGAGCGCGGGGAGGGCAAGGGGCTCTGCCTGAGCGCGGGGAGGGCAAGGGGCTCTGCCTGAGCGCGGGGAGGGCAGCCACCCTACCTGATGTGCGTGGCGGGCAGTGACTCCAGTTGCCGGGAAAGGAACAGCTCCCGGTGCCGCAGCTGGTGCTTCAGCTTCTCTGGCAGGTCTACCATCTCCGGGTTCTCCACCTCCTCTTCCACTTCCCCTGAGGGACACAGAGGCCCTGTCAGCACGGCCCCACCGTTTCCCAGCCAGCCCCAGCCCCAAGACCGGCCCCCCACGTGCAGGGCGCGGGGCACGGGATGGCCGCCTCCCGGCCTGGCATGTCCCCTGCCCGTCCCGCAGCAGTCCGGGAGAGGACACGGCATCCGGGGCCTGCTTGGAAGCAGCAGGCCGGAACAGAGGAAGGAGAAGAAGGAAGGGCAGCCATGATGCATCCAGGAAGGGAGGGGCAGGGGCAAGTGCCCTGGATCTGGGGCCTGACAGCCCTGCACAGCCTAACACAGACGCTCCTACACGGACCCCGTTCAGGGCCGGGGCCACAGCCTCGCCAAGGCCGCGCCACAGACCCGGGGAGCCCCCTTCAGCTAGCCAGCAGGGGACGCGGGGACGGGCATGCAGGTGGCCCGTCTAGGTCACATCCGCTCTCGCGTCTCCCGCCCAGCCCAGGCACGCAGACGGGAGGACGCCCTCCTTGCAGAGGTCGGCTCTTACCTTCCTCGCCGGTGTCCGCCCCCGGTCCGGCTCTATAGCAGACTGACAGGGCTACATAACAGACAGACAGCGCCGGATGGCAGGTTAGCGCCAGTGCCGGTTGCTTGCTCCCTGCCCGGGGCCCGGACTGAGGATACACAGGGGCCACAGGCCTCCCCGCGGGGGGCAAAATCCACCCAGCCAACGTCGGCCAACTCACGGCCCAGGCTTCTTCAAATAGCTGTCCAAGCCCACCCCAGAAGCAGCTGCCCCTGCCCCCGGACCGCTGCCCACGGGCACTCCTGGCCACCCCTGTCCAGGCTGGCCCCTCCCTGAGCGCAAGGACAGGACGTCAAGACCGGGCGTGGGGGGAGGGGGGCGGCGGCAAGCCAGCAGCTGGGGAGGCCCCACAGGTCCCCATCACCCAAGGGCCGTGCGCTAAGCACCAAGGCCAGCGCCAGCGCCATGGGAGGCTTGGCTTCCGCCCAGGTGCCCAGGAGGCAGAGCACCACGCGTGGGCCTGCCCCCGCCTCCCAGGTGGGTGTGCGGCAGTGCTCCCCACGGTGGCTCAGGCCTCCCTGCCGTCTGCCGACCCCTGGGGTGACCGAGGGAAGCCCAGGAGCCTTTGGGGCAGGAGCCCTATCTCCTGCCGTGTAGACAGAGGTAGAGAGGGATACCATCCCCGCTGACCCGCCCGCCCCGCCGTCCACTAAACCGGCAGGACTGCGGAGGCCGTGACTCAGCGGCCACTGCACCTCAAGGACGTCCTCAGGGCCCAAACCCATCGGCGTCGCGCCGGAGCCGTTTCCGCTCACACTCGCGCGGTGTTGGCCAGCACAGGGGGGAGCGGGCCGGCCGGAGCGCGCTGCCGGCAGGCCCCACGGACGCTGGCTCCTCGGGCACACCCCATCAGCCGAAGAGAGGCCCACAGAGGCTCCCAGACAGCCCCGCCTACCAGCCCAGAGCAGCGTGACGGGGCCAGACCCCGTCAAAGCAGCGCCGCACCCTCCTGCCTCCAGCTCCCCCAGGAAACCCCTCCAGGGGCAGGTCTTGAGGCCAGAGCCTCGAAGCTGGCCGGGAATACCAGCACAGGGTGGGGGCCACCATCCCAACCCCACTAAGCCCTGCTGAGCCCCAACCTTGCATTCTGGAGGCCACACCTAGCACCCCACCTCCCTGGAGGCCCCCGACCACACATCCCCTCCAGTGGCCGGTGCTCCCTGCCCCGCCACGGGGCCTCTCGTCCCCAGGTGAGCAGGAGCCGGCTAAACAGCAGACCAGAGCCACGCGCCTGCGGGGCTGAGGCCACACTGAGCACCCCCGCGCACAAGCCTCCGCCTCCCTGGGCGCTGCGCAGAGCACAGGTCCTCGAGTGGGCAGGAGGGAGCACCGGGTCCCACGTAAGGCTAGTGACACACAGCGAGCAAGCGTCCCGGGGCGCGGCGAACCCTCGGCAGGGCGCACGAGGCGGGGGGCCGGGGCACCGTGCCTCTCACACGGCCCTGCCAGGGGCCGAGGCCACAGAAGCCCAGGGCCTGCCACTCGACGAGGGGCACCCCAGGAGCCCTGCTCCCTGCCGCTGCCCCAGGGGAACGAGCCACGGGGCCACAGGCGGGTCCTGCGCCTCTCACTCCAGACCCGGGAAGAGGGGCGCTGGACTCCGCGCCGGGTGGCCGTCCCACAGCTCTGCCCGGGCGGATCCTGCCGGGGGGCCTGGTGTACACCAGCCAGGACCTCTGCCCCCGGGCGCCCCCCCCCCCCCCCGCCCCGAGCACACAACTTGGCCGGTCTGTGGGCGTCCACTTCAGGGTAGGAAGCCAGACCCCGTGGCCAAGGGAGGGGTGGGCTGGGAGCCCAGTGAGTGCTCAGAGGTGGGTCTGAGTTCTGGAGGCGGGAGAGGGAGGGGTCCTTATCCGAGAGCACTGTTTTGCATGCCCCAGGGTATCGCCTAGCACAGTGAGGACCAGGGCCGTTACTTGGGCCCGACGCCGTCCGGACCACACCCCACGGCCAGGCCTGCTGCCAACCCCAGCTGGTCACGACGGGTACAGTCGAGGAGCACAAGCTGTTGCTCCTGGCCCTGGGGGAACTGACCCAGAGGGCCAAGTACCTGCCAGAGACCCTCCAACGCCTCGCCCAAACCCAGCTGCAAAACCATGAGAAGCCAGACAGGCTGGCCGACGGTGGCCTCGGGCGCGAGGACCCAAGAGCAGGCCCCAGAGGCCAGGCGGCACGACACCCCAGCGGAAAGGCAGAGACTCACTTGCGTGCTTGTCGGCCAGGGCGATGAGGGTGCTGGAGATGTCCCGCCTCCTGTAGAAGCACACCACCTTGGCCTCCACGTTCCCATTGGCCGTCTGAAACAGCAAGGCAGAGCGTGAGTGGCAGCCAGCCTGGGACACGGCCACGGGCACGCTTCACCGCGACAGGGAAGAGCCCTGTAGGCCGGGGGCACTCAGGAGAGGGACACCCGCTGGACGAACCCCTACCAGAGCCCGCGCCCCTCCAGGGAGCTGCCCAAGCACACAGAGGAAGGAAGAGGAACCGTGTGGGGTGAGGCCCCCGGGGACCCACCCCACTGCAGCCCCGCGGCCGGCACAGGCGGCCCCATCTAGATGGCATCCCAGGGAAGCGGGAGGCCTGGGCCCACCAAGCCCCACGGGGCCCTACGCTGCTGGGGGTTCAGCTTTGGCCTTGAGGCGGGAAGGGCAAGGAGAGCTATCCCCAGACGCTGTCCTTCCCCCAGCCCTGGGGCAGTGTGGAAGCAAGCCACACCTCTCTGGGTCCGGAACCAGAAGGGGTGGCTTTGTGACCAGCCCCCCAACTTCTCGCCAGCGAGCACGTGTGCTCCCCTTTTCGCGGGCTTTGCCCAGGGGTGGCACTATGGGAGTGACATTAGCCCATGAAGGGGTCCTAGGACAAGCTCAGCAGCCTATCGCCAGCTCCTGGTAGATCACCCCTTTCCTCGTCACCCCTACTATATTAACTGTTAGCCACTCCCCTATTAAACCAGATTGCTCTTGAAGCTGTCTCCGAGACTCCGCGTGTGCCTGGCTTCCTTCGTGGGTAAGGAGGGAGGAAAGGGGATCTCGTTCGGCCGCGTGCACCTGAGGTCTGCCCTAGCTCCCCCACCCCACCCTGGCCCGCCTGCAGGTCGGGCAGCCAGGGGAGAGGGTGAGAAAGGGAGCGCAGAGAGGGGAGTAAGCCTAGCTTCCCCGCGCCGGGGAGGGAAATCTAGCCCGGCACTACTTGCTCTCACCAGAACCTTCAGCTGAACCCCGCTGTGCCTTCCGTGCAGGGGGCCGCCTCGGTCCCTGACCTGAGCTCCACCGCTATAGCGGGGCAGGGGAGAGGGGGCAGGGGAGTGGGCACGGGGCCTTGCATCACAGTGGCAGCCCAGGGGGAACCCAGACCCACCCTGCGCCTCCTTCCCTGCCACCCCGCACCCCAACTCCTGAGGATCTGTGATGAGGAGGAGCCGTGGCTCAGACCCGCGACACCACATGGTGACGCAAAGCCGAGGCCTAGGGCAGAGCCTGACAGGTGGCTTGGAGTTCTCCTGCACGGGACAGGGGCCTCTGCCCCCACTCCGTGGCACGGCTGGCTCAGAGCCATGTCCAACGCCACCGTCCATCCCGCAGGTGGCCACGGGGGGGTCACTCGTGACACCCAGCACCCCCACCATGGTGGAGTCGGGCATTCCTGGAACTCCAGTTCATCAACACAGTCCCCAGTGGACCCACCAACAGTAGGCTGGCCACGCCCTGGCCACGGCCAGGTCTGACCCCATCACTGCACACCACGCCTCCTGGTCCTCACCCAGCCTGACACACAGCCCGTACCTGTATGAAACCAGCTCTGTCGTTGTGGTTGTTGATCCTGGCTTGAACTCAGGACCACAGAGCTGTCCCTGAGCCTCTCTGCACTGCGATGTTCTGATCTCAGCCTCCTGAATAGCTAGGATTAAAGGCGTGAGCCACCTGTGCCTGGCTACCAAACCAACTGTCCGTCCTCTGATCACACAACCGGACAACGCTGTGAAAATGGCCGCGGTGCCTCCCGGGCAGCTCATCCTTTTGTCTCCTCCACGCTTTCTCATGGGCCTGGTTCTCCAGACTCCTACAAACGCCTCCGCCAGGGCTCAGGGGGGCCCTGCCCTTCTTCCTGGCTGCCGCGCAGGCAGTGCCTGGCTACCCAGGACACCGCCCAAGCTCTCCAGCCTGGACGCGCCATCCGCCACGCCCCGTGCCTCCGCCCGCCTCGCCAGCAGAGCCACAGGGAAGGCGCAGCCTGCCCCGCCGACGCCCACGGCCTGCTTTGCCTCTAGAGGCACTTCAGACGTGCCCCCAGAGGTCCCAGGTGCCCCGCACCCCTAGGTCAGTCCTGCCTGTGGTCAGGGCTCTGGGTCCTCAAAGCCCCGTGGCCCCACATCGCCCAGTCTTCCGTTAGGGCCACAGCCTCAACTCTCATCCAGTCTGCTTCTGCGAGTGCACGTTCATGTAAAAAATAAAAAAGCCCTGGCCCTGGGGACTCAGCTCCAGCACTCACTCGCCCAGCCTCCAGGACAGGGGCGTGCTCGGTGCTACCCTACGGGGGCACCATTCCCGATCCCACTTCTGTGTACTGATCTTTCACTGCAAGAGAAACGCACAAACTTCGTGTGTGCGTGTGTGTCCAGGGCTTGAACTCAGGGCCTGGGTGCTGCTCAAGGCTGGCACTCCATCACTTGAGCCACAGCCTCACTTCCAGCTTTTGTTGCTTGCTAACTTTCCTGCCCTGGCTGGCTTCAAACCACAGTCCTCGGATCTCAGCCTGCAGTAGCTGGGATTCCCGGTGTGAGCCTCCCGCGCCCGTGCTGTCCTGCCGCCTCGGGAGCCGAGGACATCTCATCCAGCCGCTGACAGGGCGTCCTGCGGCTCTGAGGGCCAGGACGTCAGGACGGACGCTGGGGCCAAGGACCAGGCAGGAAGGAGCAGGCAGGAGCCTCAGCCTCGCACAGCCGGGGCCTAGGACTGAGGCCCGGCCCGGCGGCCCTGGCGCGTGGCACCCTCCCTCCTTACAACTGGTTGTAGGGGGCTGGGAATGTGGCCTAGTGGCAAGAACGCTCGCCTTGTATCCATGAAGCCCTGGGTTTGATTCCCCAGCACCACATATACAGAAAACAGAAGTGGCGCTGGGGCTCAAGTGGCAGAGTGCTAGCCTTGAGCAAAAAGAAGCCAGGGACGGTGCTCAGGCCCTGAGTCCAAGGCCCAGGACTGGCAAAAAAAAACCAAACAACTGGTTGTAGGTCCTGGGGTCAAGGCAGCCCCCCATCACAGCGCCACCCCGCTGGGTGTGTGGGGCCTGGAGCCCCACAGGCAGAGGGGGGAGGATGCAGACACCAGCCCACCCCACTGTGGCGGAGCCCTCACCCCCCACGTGCTGAGAGACCAGGGGGCCTGTGGGGCCACACGTGTGCACACGCGTGGGCAGTCCTCACACCACGTGAGGGGCCTGAGGGGGGTCACACGTGTGCACACGCGTGGGCAGTCCTCACCACACGAGGGGGGCCGTGCGGCCACACGGGCAGCATCTGCCACAGCCACCTCCATCACGGTGCTGTGCAGACAAGCACGACCTGGCGGGAACACCAGGGGCCGCGCTGGCGCAGAGGCCTGTTCCCTGAGGGGGGGTGCGCATGGGGGGGGGGGGTTCGAGAGGCGCGCTGCCCCTCCCCTCTGTTCTGTCCAACCCAAAGACCCCAAGTCAGCCCTGAACCCAAGGTCCAGGAAAGCAGCTCTGCCCCTCGCAGGCCCAGGGACTCAGCGACCGTGCGCCCCCCCCCCCCCCCCCGGCTGCAGGACAGCAATCCACCCATCCGCCCATACCACCACCCTGCCAAGTCTCCAACCAGGAACCGGTGCCGGTCGCCGCCTCCCGAGCCCCCCCCCCCCCCCCGCCAGGCAGGGTGCCCCGCTCCCCAGGAGGGCTCCTGGGTGACAGACACACCTGCCCCAGCACGTGGGGGCTGCCCACGCCCTCAGGGGCGCGGAGGGGCAGGGACCAGCCTCCCCCGGGGCCTTCGGAGGGGCCTGTGCTGGTCTTCCGGGGATCCCCCGTCATCCAGCCCAACACTGGCTCTGCATGGCCACCCACCAGTGTGGCCACCAGAGACCATCCTCAGCCTAGGCAGCCCAGAAGCCCAGGAAGGCTGCCCGCCCTCCGCCTCCCCCCCCCCCCCCCCCCCGCCGAGTGCTACCTTGTTGAGCTCCTCAATCCTTCGGATCAGGTACGGGTTGCTGGAGGAGTTCTCGAAGTAGACGTAGTCTGCAAACAGACAGAGTGAGCGTCACCTGTGTCCCAAGCCCAGGGCCTGCCCACCTCCCACCCTCAGAGCCTCCCCAGACCCTGAGGCAGGCCAGGCCTTGCCCCGCTCAGCGGCCCAGGGAATCCCACGCCGGTCAGGCTAGCTACTGGGGAGGCTGAGATCTGATGAGGGTGGAAAAGTCCCCAGGAGACTGGAAGCAGAGCTGTGGCTCAAAGTGGCAGAGCTCAGGGACAGCGCCCAGGCTCTGAGTTGAGGCCCACAACCGACCAAAAAAGTAAAAAAAAAAAAAATCTCCTGGACTTTCTGGCCGGGGCTGGCTTCAACCCCAATCACTGTATCCCAGCCTCTGAGTCGCTAGGATTATAGTTGTGAGCCCTGAAGAATATGGGTTTAGACTGGGGCCTGCAGGTATACTCCATGAGAATATACAAATCTCAAGTACTCACCCACAATGGGTGAATTTCACCAGGTGGATTGTATCTTAGTAAAACTGACTATCTAGGTGCTGAAAGTTCACACTTACAATCCTAACTGCTTAAAGGCTGAGATCACAAGTTTGAGGCCAGCAAGGGCAAAAATGTTCACACGGCCCTTTGCCAACAGCTGGCTACAGTGGCACGTGCCTATTTTTCTAGCACATAGGAAGCATAAAATGGGCAGAGGGAAGCCTAGGGGTCGGCCTGGGCAGGAGGCAGGGCCTTGTCTCAAAAACCGAGTAGAAGTCGGGCGCCGGTGGCTCACACCTGTAATCCTCACTACACCGGAGGCTGAGGTCTGAGGATCATAGTTCAAAGCCAGCCTGGGCAGGAAAGTTGGTGAGACCCTTAGCTCCTCCCATGAAGCACTAAAAAGCTGGAAGTGGAGCTGTGGCTCAAGTGTTAGAGCACCAGCCTTGAGAGAGGAAAAAGAAAAGCTCTGGGACAGCACCCAGACACCAAGTTCATGCCCCCAGATTGGGCAGCAGCAGTAGCAGCAACAACAAAAACAACAACTACGCACAAATGGATAGTGTCAAAAGCCGGAAGCCTAGCTCAGCAGCAGTGTCCACTTAGCAGGTAGGAAACTTGGAATCCAAACCTCAGCACCTTAAACCCCCGAAAACAAAAAGAAAAAAATTTTCAAGTGTCTCAAGCTGGGTGTGGAGGTATGCCTGTAGTTCCAGCTAATCAATCAGGAGGCAGAGGCAAGAGAATCAAGAGTTCAAGGCCAACCAGGCAAAGACAACAAAGAAACTCAAAAACAGAGAAAACTGGAAAGGGCTGTGGTCACAGTTCAAGTGGTAGAGTGCTTGAAGCCCAGGGTTCAGTAGCCAGCATCACCTTCTTATAGCACAAATCGGGGCAAAATAAGCCCCAACCCTAATTACTCCCACTTGCCGAAAACTGGGATCAAACCAAATGTCTCCAAGTGTACAGTGAATGGACAGCAAGGCACCAGCCACGGATGCCCTCCCACCCCCCAGCAAGGCACCAGCCACGGATGCCCTCCCACCCCCCAGCAAGGCAACAGCCACGGATGCCCTCCCACCAGCAAGACACCAGCCACGGATGCCCTCCCCCCCAGCAAGGCACCAGCCACGGATGCCCTCCCCCTGCCAGTAAGGCACCAGCCATGGATGCCCTCCCACCCCCAGCAAGGCACCAGCCATGGATGCCCTCCCACCCCCAGCAAGGCACCAGCCACGGATGCCCTCCCACCCCCCCAGCAAGGTACCAGCCACGGATGCCCTCCCACCAGCAAGGCACCAGCCACGGATGCCCTTCCACCCCCTGCCAGTAAGGCACCAGCCACGGATGCCCTCCCCCCCCAGCAAGGCACCAGCCACGGATGCCCTCCCCCCACCAAAGCACCAGCCATGGACGTCCCCCCCAGAGCAGCATGGGGAGGGCACTCACCAGGACACCGGGTTGGGGGACGGGACGAAGCCAGCCACTGCTCTGACCTCAGAAACGTGACCCTCAACCAGAGTGAGCTACAATTGAATTAGAAAGTTCCTAGAAATTTATCCTAAGGAAATTTTTTTTTTTTCGGCCAGTCCTGGGCCTTGGACTCAGGGCCTGAGCACTGTCCCTGGCTTCTTTTTGCTCAAGGCTAGCACTCTGCCACTTGAGCCACAGCGCCACTTCTGGCCTTTTCTATATATGTGGTGCTGAGGAATTGAACCCAGGGCTTCATGTATATGAGGCAAGCTCTCTTGCCACTAGGCCATATCCCCAGCACCAGTGAGCTACAATTGATACAATTCATTTAAAAAGGCACTTCCAAGCAGACCACCGGTAGCTCACACCTGTAAAAACTCTGGAGGCCGAGACCTGAGGATCACAGTTCAAAGCCAGCCATGGCAGGAAAGTGCGGGAGACTCTCCATTAACCACCAGGAAAGCAGAAATGGCGCTGTAGCTCAAGGTGGTAGAGAGCCAGTCTCGAGTGAAAGAGCTTAGGGACAGAGCCCGGGCCCCCCTCGCCCCCGTTCAGGCCCCACAACCAACAACAAAGAAAGCAATTGCACGACAAGACTGGAATTGTTTGGGGGAGGCTCGGTGTCTCCGGCTGCCCAGGGTGGCCGTGGGTCCCGGGTCCCCTTCCCAGCGCCAGCGTGGCCAGGCTGGCCCACGCCTGGCTCAGCCCGAGACTGGGCTTCCCTGGACCTTTTCCTAGGGGGAGCCCCGGTGCCCTCGGAACGACAGCCCTAGCCTGCCAAGGCCTCAGCCTTGCACCAGGCCTCAGCTCAGCACCCGCGGCCCTGGGGCAGCATCCTCACCCGCGGAGGGGCGGGGGCCCGGGCGACGACCAAGGACCAAGCTCCAGCGAGCACCCTGGGCGCCGCCACGCCGGGTCCCCCGAGGGGCAGAGGCCACGCCGGCCCTCTCCCGAGCCCCATGCCGGGCCCCGCAGCGCCCGGAGGGCCAGCGCCCTGCCACGTCTCGTGGCTCCCGCGGGTCTCGGCCGCGGTGGGAGCCCAGAACCCGTCCCTGCGGGGCTCCGGGCGGGCTGGGGACAGAGGCCGCCTTGGTGCTTCTCCTCGCCTCGGCGGGAACCCGGCAAAGCAGAGCGGCGGCCACTCCACTGCCGCTGCAGCCGCTCGGCGCCGGCGCCGGCCCGCGCGGCGGGGTGAGGCTGCCGCGCACGACCGGCTCCCGGGCCCGGCCAGCGCCGCGCTCAGGGCGGCGGAGGGGACCCCATCTCCCACTCGGGTCCTGGGCCTGGCTCGGGCGGGGCCACCGGCAGCGTCTGGGTCTGACGAAAATGTCCCGAGTCCACGGGGCCGGGCCGCGCGGCGAGCCGTCAGACCCGGCTTCCCGCCAAGCCCCGGCCCCGCCCTCCCCGGGACCCCCGCCCCCGCCCCGCCCCCCCGGGTCCCGCCCCCCGCCCCCGCGGGCCCCCCGGCCCCGCCCTCCCCCCCGCCCCCGCCCGCCCCGCGTGCGCACCGTCCAGAGGCTCCGCTTCACAGTGACGCCTGAGCCGAGTGTGCAAGCCGTCCCCGCGGCGTCCGCCCCCCCCCCCCCCCCCCCCCGCCCCGGCGTGCCCCAGGGCCTGGCTGCTCCCACCTGCCCCTCCCTGCCATGGGCTCACCAACTCTGGACACAAGCCTTGGGCTGCCCCTTGGCTAACCCATGACTCCGAGTCCTCATTTTTATCTTGTGTTTGTCTGAAGACCCTGTGCTCCGGTGAGCTCTTTTAAACGGTCTACCTTCCCTGGCCATCACCCCTCCTGGGGTCAGGAGTGTCACATCACAGGGACGTCACAGGGCCTGCGCCCTGACATCCCGAGCCGGCACCTGCAGCCACTCGGGAGGCCGAGGCCTGAGGTTCAGGCAGGAAGGAGCTTATTGGGGAGCAAACTGCCAGCCCACACGAGATGGAGGTGCAGGGAGACGGAGGGGAAGGAAGAGTGAGAGAGAGAAGGAGAGAGCGCGGGGACTCCCGTGGAGGTGTGCCAGGTGGACTGGGGTGACCTCGGAGAAGGGGGAGTCACGGCCTCCAGGTGCGCCAGTCACCTAGGTGATGCAGGCACTGGGCGCAGACTACAACAGGCGGGGGGCATCATCTTCTCTACCACTCACCAGCGAAAAGGGCTGGCAGCGCAGGGGTGGCGCAAGTGGAGGCCCCCGAGTTCAAGCCCCGCTTCAGGCCCACGGTGTGCGCACACACTCTGACATCCCCGGTCCCCTCTTGTAGTTTTCACAGCGTGGGGGCTGGGAAGGTGGCTTAGGTAGGGTGCTTGCCTTGCAGTTACTTCAGTACTTCAATTCCTTAACACCACATACACAGAAAAGCTGGAAGTGGCACCGTGGCTATAGAGTGGTAGAGCACTAGCCTAGAGTACAGAGAGGCTCAGGCCCTGAGTTCAACCCCAGGACTGGCCATAAACCAATAAACTAATTAATCAATTACATTAAAACAATTTTAAAAGAATTTAAAATGTGTGGGCATTCGTCCTTTTCACATGCCAAGCCCTTTCTCAAGCATGTAAAGACGTGCAGGTGCCCTTAGCTCCTGGGTTAGCCCGCGAGGGCCCCCCCCCCCCCCCAGCCAGAGCTGCAGCCCTTCCGGACCCCACCAGTTTGCTGGCTTGTTTTTGTTTTGTAGAAATTAGCAAGAGAATTCTATACTTGATAAGGAAAGCCCAGAACTAGGACAGGCTCCAAGCCTGGAAGCGGTCACTGTCATCTGATTTCAAGCACTGCTGTAAAGCTACCATAATCAGAGCCGGCGGTGGCAGGGCGCAGATCAATGCGGGGCACGCGGTCAACAAACAGGAGCACCCGGAGGAGGCAAGGATTCTCAACCCCACCCCACTGGAGTTTGAACTCAGGGCCTTTCTGGTGCTTACCGGACTGGCTCTGGCCTCCAGCCCTGTTTTTCACAGGTCATTTTGGGGGGAATTTGCTCCCTACTCCAGCACACGTATGACCCACAACCCACCTGCAGCAGGTAGCCTCCCCCCACTGGGGTCACGTGGGCCGTGCGTGGGCCACGTCCAGCTTTCCTAATGTGGGGATGGGGCTCTTCTGCCCAGGCTGGCCTTGAACCACAATCCACCTGTTTGGTCAGCCTCTCAAGTAGCTATGGGTACAGGAGTGAGCAAAGGCCACAGGACCAGCTTGGGCAAACTGATTTTCTGACAGATAACTTACTGGGGAAGAAGTTAAAAAAAAAAAATATGGAGGACTGGGAATGTGGCCTAGTGGTAGAGTGCTTGCCTCGTATACATGAAGCCCTGGGTCCAATTCCCCAGCACCACATATATACAAAATGGCCAGAAGTGGTGCTGTGGCTCAAGTGGCAGAGTGCTAGCCTTGAGCAAAAGGAAGCCAGGGACAGTGCTTAGGCCCTGAGTTCAAGCCCCAGGACTGACAAAAAAAATGTACTCTTTACCTGAGTTATATAACTAACCCCTCTGTACATCACTTTTATAGTAACAAGAAAAATATAATTACACACACACGCATGCACACACACACACACACACACACACACACACTTTCCCCCAGGCTTCTGAAAGTCTGAAATACAAATTCTTGGTGCTGGAAGTCTAAGACTCTTAGTTGCATCCCCAGAACAATAACAACAAACACCCAGTAACAAAACCCTCTCATAACAAAGCAATTAGAAAAACAAATAACCTAATTTTTAAAACTAGGATGCAGGGCTGGGGATATGGCCTAGTGGCAAGAGAGCTTGCCTCGTATACATGAGGCCCTGGGTTCAATTCCCCAGCACCACATATACAGAAAACGGCCAGAAGTGGCGCTGTGGCTCAAGTGGCAGAGTGCTAGCCTTGAGCAAAAGGAAGCCAGGGACAGTGCTCAGGCCCTGAGTCCAAGGCCCAGGACTGGCCAAAAACAAAAAAAAAACTAGGATGCATAGGGAGGGGGTTGGGAGGGAAAAAACTGGGAGAAAATTAGGGAAGAGGTGACCCTGTTCAAAAAGAAATGTGCTGGGGCTGGGGATATAGCCTAGTGGCAAGAGTGCCTGCCTCGGATACACGAGGCCCTAGGTTCGATTCCCCAGCACCACATATACAGAAAACGGCCAGAAGTGGCGCTGTGGCTCAAGTGGCAGAGTGCTAGCCTTGAGCGGGAAGAAGCCAGGGACAGTGCTCAGGCCCTGAGTCCAAGTCCCAGGACTGGCCAAAAAAAACAACAACAACAACAACAAAAAACCAGGACGTGGTTCCACATACTTTTGTGAGATCACAAAGCCTGGGCGATACAGCAAGATGTTTTTTTGTTGTTTTTTTTTTTTTTGGCCAGTCCTAGGCCGTGAACTCAGGGCCTGACCACTGTCCCTGACTTCTTTTTTGCTCAAGGCTAGCACTCTACCACTTGAGCCACAGCGCTACTTCTGGCCATTTTCTGTATATGTGGTGCTGGGGAATCGAACCCAGAGCCTCATGTATACGAGGCAAGTGCTCTTGCCACTAGGCCATATCCCCAGCCCGAGCAAGATGGTTTTAAAAAGCCAGGCAAAAGACCTGGTCAGAGCTGGGTACCAGTGGCTCACCCCTGCAATCGTAGCTGGCCAGGAGGCTGAGTGAGATCTGAGGATGAGGGTTCAAAGTCAGCCCAGGCAGGAGAGTCCATGAGACTGTTACCTCCCACTAACCACCAAAACAAGCTGGAAGGGGAGCTGTGTCTCAAGTGGCACTAGCCTTGAGCCCAAGGCCTGAGTTCAAACCCAGAATCAGCACAAAAAACAAAAACACTTAGGCAGACATCTCATCAAACAAATGGATAGCAAGTGTAAAACTTGAAAAGATGCTGAGCCCCACTGACATCAGGAGATTGCGGTGCAAAAGCAAAGCGGCCCCTCTGGTGCACAAAGGAGGACGAAAGAAGCTGGGCATGGCGGTGCAACTCCTGTCACACACACGAGACTCAGCAGGCACTGGTGGCTCACCCCTGTAATCCTAGCTATTCTGAAGACTGAGGTTGAGGATCTAGGTTCAAGGCCAACCCAGGCAGTAAAGTAAAAGTCCATGAGATTCTTAATTCCAATTACCCACCCCAAATCCTCAGGCAGAGCTGTGGCTCAAGTGACAGTTGTCAGCCTTGAGAGCCCTGAGTTCAAGCCTAAGGACTGACATGCAGGCAAACCTGTAGCAGCAGGCTACAATTCCATCTGTAACCAACCGCACACCTGGGTGCTTTTTCTTATCCAGAAGAAATAGTACTAGCTTTGAGCCACAAAGCTCAGCACCCAGGCGGGGTTCAAGCCCCAGGACCGGGGCGCACACACACACTAATGATAAAATAATAAAATGAGAAGACCCCCCCCCTCCCAGGACTGGCTGTATGTAAAATATACCTCAAGACACTCCACTCTCAGGGGACACAGGGGAGGACCCCCCGACGAGCACTGTGGGCCTTGTCTCTGTTGGTGTTCGGAGGCCCGGTCCAGCCTCGCTCCGTGCTCTGGCACTGACTCCAGGGCCCCCAGCACAGAGGCCGCCCGGGCCTCGAGCCCCCACGGGGGTCCTCAACACTAAGTGCAGAAGGGCCTGAGGCACCGGACAGACTGAGACGGGGCCTCGTGTGAGGCGTGCTCTCCGCAGCCTGTGAAGAGGGCCACGCGCGGGACGTGCAGCCCCCGGGTCACACCCGGGCAGCCGCCCCCGCAGACCCCTGCCCCCCCCCCCCCCCCGCGCGCGCCGTCTCCTCCTCCGGGTTTGGGGATATTAATTCAGACCAACACAGCCAGCCCAGAGGACCACGCGTCTGCTCCGCCCAGGTGTCCTGTCCTCCATCGGCCAGACCCCAACATTCCTCAAAGCCCAGGCCTGGTCCCACATCACAGGGCACCGTCAACGTCATCTCCCTCCCCCTCGGCCACCCACGCCAGGGTCCTTGTTGAGCCCCAGGCCTCTCGGCCCAGCTCAGCCTCTGCTCCACGTACCCAGAGGCCCCTGGAAACACTGATGGCCTGAGGGCAGCCAGCCCCAGGGGGTCACCCCACAGTCCCCACAAGAGTCCAGGGAAGGACGGAGAATAGATCCTACCTGGTTCTTCCGAACACGGTGATGGTGTGTGCGTGCCAACCCTGGGGCTTGAACTCAGGGCCTGGGCGCTGTCCCTGAGCTTTTCTGGAGGAAGGCTGGCATTCTGCTCCTTGAGCGACAGATCCACTTCCAGCTTTCTGGTGGCTCACTGGAGACAGGAGCCTCACACTTTCCTGCCTGGCCTGGCTTTGAACCCCGATCCTTAGATCGCAGCCTCCCAAGTAACTAGGATCACAGCATCTGGCGGAGGACCCTGAGATCTGACAGCAGAGCCTCCTCCCCGGCAGGGGCCCGCCTGAGAGCACACGCCTGTCCTAGACCCAGCAGCTTTAGAGTCCCTCCCCAGGAGCCCGAGAGGCCCCACGGCGACCAGCCCAGGGCACCACCACCACGGGGCCTCCCACCAAGAGCTGCCTCGGGCCGACCCGGAGGTCCGGGAGAGGGGCTGCAGGGTGCAGCCGAGTCGCCGGGCCCCCGAGGCGGTGCAGACGCCCAAGCCCTGGGCTACTGAGCTGCTCTAAGCCGGCATCGGCGCGGAGCCCGCAGAGCCCGCAGATCCGATTTGCCCCTCCTTTAGAAGGATCATCCCCCAACCCTCGGCTGCCCAGCGCGGGGTGGGGCACAGACACACACGAGGCCCTCCCCACCACGGGGGAGCCGCAGAGGGCACCCCAGGACCGGGCCAGGCCCGAGGTCCCCGGACACGCACTGGCAGACACACGGCACACGGGCGGCCGGCGCGGGGGGAGGGGGACACAGCTCCCCACCGATGGGCGGCCACACCCGGCCAGAGCCCCTCTGGCCTTCCGGGAGCCCCGGCACCCGTCTGGCTGAGCCTGAGGGGAGCGGGCACGGGGCGCGCGAGGGCTCCGGCCACGGTACCCAGGATGGGCATCTCCTGATCTGAGACGGGGCAAGTGTGCAGCAGAAGCACCCCAGCTCAGCGAGGAGCGGCCTGGGCAGAGGGGGGACCCCGGCATCTCGAGGCCTTTCGACTGTGCGGCCAGGTGAGGCCCTAGCCATCGCTCACCACGCAGCCATCCTGCCCGGCAGGACAGCCGTGGGGTCACCACGGGGCAGGAGCAGGGCCCCGAGGGCTTGCACGTGGCGGGGGCAGGGGGGCAGGAATCAGCAAAAGTGAAAGCAGACACCAAATCAGCAGACGCCGGACCTGGGGCTCCCTGGAGCTCAGAGGCAGCAGGGGACACCACCCCGACGGCCCCCTCTGAGGACAGGCCTGCCCACGGCGGGCGGCTACGAGCCCTGCTGCGGGAGGGTGGGAGCCCTAGCCCCGGCCGCCCACTGCCGTCGGGGAGAAGACCGGGCCGAACCCCGGAACCTCCACCGGGCCCCCCCGGCAGTCAGCGCACGGGCCCCGGACAGCAAGACACGCACTGCCTGTGGCTACCACAGGCAGGGAATGGCTCAAAAAAATTACAACGTCTGGGGCTGGAGCTGCCCCTCAGTGGTGAAGCGCTTGCCTGTTCCCCTAGACGGCGGGTTCACTTCCCAGCACCATAAATAATAAGAATAAATTAAAATCACAAAAGCAACGGAAAACAAGAATACAGGGTGTCAAACAGCCACTGACATCCGTCATGTGACCCGCGGGGCAGGACCGCCTGGGGAGAGGAGACGCCACACTGCAGGGTTTTTATCATCTCCCACAAGTATATTAAAGCTCGCCAACAAAAAGCAAAGCAAAAGAACGGGGGCTAACTTCTTGCAGTGAGACAGAAAAAAGTCCAGAGCGAATGGTGATTAGCCTCTGAATTTAAAAAAAGAATAAAGCGCACAGGCAGGAGCAGCCCAAGAGGCGCGGCGGCTGGGGAGCGCGTCCCTTCCGTTTGGGAAGGCCACCTAAGCGAGAAGCAGCGGTGTCTGCTCCCAGGACACCCAGCCCGGGGCAGGTCACCATGTCTGCTCCCAGGAGGAGCCGCCTCTGGGCTGCACAGGTCCCAGAGCCCCGGCCCCACCCCCAGCCTCTCGCAGATGCTGACAGAAGGCCTCTGTCCATGCCAGCCCACTTCCCGCGGAAGCAGCGGGCCACGTTCCCTCCCGGGGTGACCACTCTGTCAGGCCGGCCAGCTGGCATACGCCACGGCCCCTGCACCTTCGCCCAGCCCAGCCCAGCCCCGCAGGGCCTCAGGACGGCTGCCAGGCAGGGCATACAACACCCAACGCTGCATGGCAACCAGACCCTGCTCGGGACGTACGTGGAGCCGGGCATGGCTGTCTCTCTGGAATTCAGACCCGACTGGGCATCCTGTCCTTTTGTTTGCTACATGTGTCCCTCAACACGGAGGTCCAAGAGGTCCCCACCAGCCACTCCCCCCGGCCAGGGCAGGCTGCCGAGCCGGCCAAACCTCAGGCAGCAGCCACAGAGGAGGCCTGCTCAGAAAGCACGGCAAGATCCCTCTCCATCTTGTGGAGATTTGTGAATCCAGCAGGCAGTAGCAGGCCGGGAGGGCCAGCAGCCAAGACCCGGACCACCCTGACCACAGGGCCCGCGGGGACACACGACGGCACCGAGTTCACGCTCAGAAGGCAGGGGCCACTTGGGTTTTTCTATAGGGGTGGTCAGAACTGAGGAGAGCCCACAGCCCGAGGGCGCCCCTCCCCCATTCCAGCAGCCAGGCTGTGCCGAGGGGGGGGGACTCCTCACCAGACCCAGGAGGGCACCTCCACCGGGCACCGCAGCCCGGGGTCCGGCCACATACGCCCAGGCCGCCCCAGGCTCGGCCACGGACCGGGGCCCGGAGACAGGGAGGCCCGTGGGGATCCGCCACAGGGCAGAGGAGCGGAGAGAGAAGCTCCCACCCACACGGGAGGAAGCTGAAGCACAAGCAGGTCTAGGATGGCCGGGCCAGCACCCAGTTCAGGTCACAGGGGAACTGCGCTGGGCCTCCAGGGTGGTATGGGCCGAGGCGGAGGGAGGCGAAGGAGTTCTACAGTGGGGTCCCACTGGAGACCCCGGCCACAGGACAGGCAGGTGTGAGGGGCTCGGGGCGGCTCCGCCACCCTCCACCCTCAGAAGTGCCTGCACCTGGAGCTCTAGGGGCCCAGAGCTCCACGGCCAGCCTTGCCTTCACCGCCTCCTCCAGGGAGCCCCCCATGCCATTCATTCATTCCAACACACATGCAACCGTGGGCCAGAAATCACGGCAGGGGGAAAACTCCAACTCACAGTGCCGGGCAAGTAAGGGAGGTAAGAGACCAGGGCAACAGAGGCCCTTCACAGGTGAGGGAGAACCTTCCAGAATAAGGGAGCTGGAGGACCTGGGAAAGAAGCTACTGGGTCAACAGGAGCCATGGGCCTCAAGGGAGGCAGGAAGGTGGTCTGTGCTGCAAAACAGCCCAAGGGGCACAGCGGTACCAGGAAGGGTGCCACAGGCCACTCGGGGGCCAGCAGGCCTGGGGAGGGAGCTTCCCCAGCCCTTCAGAGCTGCACTCTTGATGAAGCAGAAGAGGCCGTGTCCCAGGGCCAGGCCCCACTGGAGGGCAGGCAGGGCCCCCCGTGCCGTCCCACAGAGGAACCTGCTCGGCCCCGGTGCCCAGGGCCACCAGGTCCAGAGGAGGGCAACCCGCCGCTCAAGGCCCCGATCGGCACGGGCTAGGCGGATGCAAGACCAGGGCGCTACCCACTAGGGTCCAGAGGCTGGGGGGGGGGGGGCCCAAGCAACGGGGACCTGGCCCGGAGCTGGGGCCCCCGAGGCCCCGGTCCAGGGGATCTCGGGCCTCCCTGGGCCGGCGATGAGCAGGAGGCGGCGAAAAGTTTGGGGCGACTCGGGCCTACTTGGGACGATGGCTGCCTGGCTAAGAGGACCCCCGACCTCGAGTCTGTCCCGGGCCAGATGGGCCAGGGGTCTGGGGAGCACGCGGCCCCTCCAGCGGGCTGCGGCGCGGGCCCCGGGCGCGGGCCTCCGCGGCGCCCCCAGGCCCCCCGCCCGCCGCTCCGGCCGGGGGGCAGCCGGCGCCTCCGGAACCACGTGCTCCCGGCGAGGGGCTCCGGCCGGCCCCGGGCCCCGGCCCCGGCCGCCGGCCCGCGGGGCGCCCCCGGCCTCCGGGACGCGCCGGCCCCCCGGGCCCCGCTCCGCGGCGCTCGGCCCGCGCCCGGGGGGCCCCCCCGGCCCCCAACAGGTGGGAGGCGGCCCCTCCGGGGGGCCGGCGCGCCCCCCGAGCCCGGCTCGGCCGGGGCCGGTCCCCGGGGCCATCTTGGGTGAGCGGGGGAGGGGGTCGGGGCCGCGGGAGCGGGCCGGGCGCGGAGGGCGGCGGGGGCGGCGCGGCGGGGGAGGGGCGCGGGCCCGGGCGCGGGCGGCGGCGCGGCGGGGGCGCGGCGGGGGCGCGGGGGGCCCGGCGGGCGCGGGCGGCGCGGGCCCGCGGCGCATAAAGGCCGTGGCGGGGCCTTACCTCCGACCCTGTACATGTTGGCGGCCATGTCCGGGCCGGCGGCGGGGCGGCGGGGCCGCGGGCGGGCGGGCGGGCGGGCGGGCGCGGGCCGGGCGGGCGGGCGCGGGCCGGGCGGGCGGGGGCGGGCGCGGGGGCGCCGGCGGACGGTTTAAAGGGGCCGCGCTGCTCCGCCGCCGCCGCCGCCGCCGCCTCCGAGGCCGCCGAGGCCGCGCAGGGACGGGAGGGCCGCGGCGCGGGCGGGAGAGGAAGAGGAGGAGCGGCCGCGGGCGGCGGGGAGGGGCCTCGGGCGCCGCCGCCCACCGCGCGGGCCGTTACCCGACCCCGCGCCGCGCCGCCCGCGCGCCCCTGCCCGGCCGGCCCCGGGCCTCCCCGGGTGGCCCGGCCCGCGCGCCCTCGCCGCGTGGGCCGCCTCCTCCTCCCCGTCCCCGCCGGCCCTCACCGCGCGCCCTCACCTCCCGGGCCTCCCTCCTCCCCATCCCCGCGGGCCTCCTCCCCATCCCCGCGGGCCTCCTCCCCATCCTCCCGGGCCTCCCTCCTCCCCATCCCCGCGGGCCTCCTCCCCATCCCCGGGCCTCCTCCCCATCCCTGCGGGCCCTCACCTCCCGGGCCTCCTCCCCATCCCCGCGGGCCTCCTCCCCATCCCCGGGCCTCCTCCCCATCCCTGCGGGCCCTCACCTCCCGGGCCTCCTCCCCATCCTCCCGGGCCTCCTTCCCATCCTCGCGCCCCCACCTCCCAGGCCTCCTCCCCATCCTCCCGGGCCCCCTCCCCATCCTCCCGGGCCCCCTCACCTCCCCGGGCCTCCTCCCCATCCTCCCGGGCCCCCTCACCTCCCAGGCCCCCTCCCCATCCCCGCGGGCCTCCTCCCCATCCTCCCGGGCCCTCACCTCCCGGGCCTCCCTCCTCCCCATCCCTGCGGGCCTCCTCCCCATCCACCCGGGCCCTCACCTCCCGGGCCTCCTCCCCATCCTCCCGGGCCTCCTTCCCATCCTCGCGCCCCCACCTCCCGGGCCTCCTCCCCATCCTCCCGGGCCCCCTCACCTCCCCGGGCCTCCTCCCCATCCTCCCGGGCCCCCTCACCTCCCAGGCCCCCTCCCCATCCTCCGGGCCTCCTCCCCATCCTCGCGCCCCCACCTCCCGGGCCTCCTCCCCATCCTCCCGGGCCCCCTCCCCATCCCCGCGGGCCCTCACCTCCCGGGCCTCCTCCCCATCCTCCCGGGCCCCCTCCCCATCCTCCCGGGCCCCCTCCCCATCCTCCCGGGCCCCCTCACCTCCCAGGCCCTCACCTCCCGGGCCCCCTCACCTCCCCCGGCCCTCTCCCCATCCCCGCCCGCCCTGCCCATGCACCCTCACCACCACCTCGTGGGCCTTCTCCCACTCTTCCCTCACCTCCTGCAGGAGCCTTCTCCCTATTCCCCTGCCTCTCACCTGGTGGGCCTTCTCCCCATTCCCAGGTGGCCTCCCTGCTTACCCTGTCCAAGTGGGGCCTCCCAACACTCCCTTGTGAATTCTCTGTGGGCACCGGGAGTCCTCCATGCCTTAACCCTTCCTGAAAGCCTTCCCAGGTGGCTCCTCCAACTCCCCCACCTACCCTGAAGTGGGCTGGTCTGTGGGCCCAGCTTTGGACCCATATCTCCCTTCCTGGATCACCCTTTCCATCCAGCAGATAGCCTTATGCCTGTGGCCCTGGTCTTGCCGCACTGTGGTCATCCCTAGACATCCTTTGTCCTTGTCCGTGTGGAGCAGGTTTCTGAGCTGGCCTGGTGAGGAGACCAAGGAGAGGGGCTTTTGCTTAGAACATCCTGTCCCCTGGGACCCAAGGACCCACAGGACTCCAGAGCTGGGCAAGCAGTGGCTCTGTGGGGAGGGAGGCACCCCCTCTTCCTCTTGGCACCCATCAGGATCTGGGGTGATACGACTGCTTTTGTGCTCTTTTAAAGTTTGCGGAGAGCAGAGCATGGGTGACTCAGGCCTGTAATCCTAGCTACTCTGAAGACTGAGATCTGAGGATCAAAGTTCAGATCCCAGGCGGGAAAGTGCATGAGACTCATTATCTCCAAATGATCAGCTTTAAAAAGTGAAGCTGTGCCTCAAGTGCTAGAGTGATAGCTTTGAGCTAAAAAGCTCAGGGACCTCAGGCTGGGAATGTGGCTTAGTGGTAGAGTGCTTGTCTCCTATACATGATGCCCTGGGTTCAATTCCCCAGCGCCAAAAATGGCACTGTGGCTCAAGTGGCAGAGAGCTAGCCTTGAGCAAAAAGAAGCCAGGGACAGTGCTCAGGCCCCGAGTTCAAGCCCCAGGACTGGCAAAACACACACAAAAGCTCAGGGACAGCGTCCAGGCCCTGAGTTCAAGCCCCAAGACTCAACAAAAGCTCAACTGGGTCGCTGTGCAGGGTTTAGGCAAGTAAGGGATCAGGGACCCAGGGCCCATGCACATTACCTACGATCCCTCAGGACTCTGGCCAGTCATCCAGCCGAGTGCTGAGACCAAAGCCAGGCAGAGACCCAAAGGGGACCCAGACCCCAGCAGATGCTGAGATGGGTCGGGAAATGCCACTGGCTAGTAGAGGGAAGCTGGGAAGTGGAGCTGCCTGAGCTTGCTGCCAGGCCAAGGGGAAGCAGAAAGCCAAGGGATCAGGGAGCGCTTGCTTTCTGTTGGAAGCCTAGAGAGCAGAGGGTGATATACAGTAAAATCTCCCCAAATGGGTGGAAGACAGAATGGTGGACATCGGTTCGTTCCTTGTGTGCAAAGGTGGCATAGTAAAGTCTCTTAATCCACATCTGTTCCACCAGAGGAACACACGAGAACCATTCAGCCTGAGCTACCGAGGGGGCGGGGGAACGGCAGCCAGACACAGACCTTCATGTCATCCAGGCTGACTTCTGAGGGGGGACCTCCAAATTTCAAATCAGTGCAGTGCGCCATTTACTGCAGCCTCGGGAGAGGCGGGAAGCTGGGTGCTGGTGGCTCACACCTGTGCTTCTAGCTACTCCAGAGGCTAAAATCCGAGGACCACAGTTCAAAGTCGGGAAATCCATGAGACTTATCTCCAATTAACTACTAAAAATTGAGAAGTGGGAAGAGTACCAGCTTTGAGCAGAAAAAGCTAAGGAACATTTGCTGAGATCCTGAGTTCAAGGACAGCGTGCGCGTATGTGTGCACACACACACAGACGGAGGCAGCAGCTTAGCACTGGTAGGTGGCTCACTCTTTCTCCTAGGCAGACTGTAAAGAAGGTGGACGGACATCACTTGACCTTAACCTTGCCCAGAGGCAAGCAGAAACTCTCAAGCAGTGGCAGAAGGGTCTAAGGATTTGTCCATTTGGTAGCAGAGCAAAAGACGTTCAGGAGAGGGGAGAGCTGCTGATGCAGGGCAGGCTCAGGAAGTGGCACGTGACCACGTTGCTTCGCTCGCCAACACCGGTAGAGGGGAGGGCACAGGGCAGTGAGAACCACAGGACGCACCGCCACAGGAGTGCTAAGCTCCAAAGAATACAGGCTTCAGCCGGGAGCTCAGACACATGAACAAAACCGTACCACGGAATGGGCGCTGGTGGCTCACGCCTTTAGTCCTGGCTACTCAGGAGGCCAAGGTCTGAGGATCATGGTTCAAAGTCAGTCCAAGCAGGAAAGCCCATGAGACTCATCTCCAAGTAACCACCAGAAAGCAGAAAGCAGAGCTGTGGCTCAAGAGGTAGAGCGCTAGCTTTAAGTGAAAAAGCTCGAGGACAGTGCCCAGGACCCGAGTTCAAGACTCTCTCTCTCATGCACACACATAGACACATACACACGAGAGAGAGAGAAAGAGAATTACTGAATTACTAAAGAAAGAGGCCATCTCGGGCTGGGATACGGCCTAGTGGCAAGAGTGCTTGCCTCGTATACATGCGGCCCTGGGTTCGATTCCCCAGCACCACATATACAGAAAATGGCCAGAAGTGGCGCTGTGGCTCAAGTGGTAGAGCGCTAGCCTTGAGCAAGAAGAAGCCAGGGACAGTGCCTAGGCCCTGAGTCCAAGGCCCAGGACTGGGGAAAAGAAAAAAAAAAGAAAGAAAGAGGCCATCTCAGGAGAGGACAAGCAATTAAAGCAAGTAAACTGACTCATTCAACTGTTGGTTTCTGAATACCTGCTTCACGCCACAGGCCACTGTGGATGGGCAAGTTAAGGAAACAGAGCCCTGGCAAGTTTACCACCCAGCCGGAGAGAGGAACAGAACGTGACGTCATGAGGTGTGGAGTGCCTTCCACAAGCAAGACTAAGGCAAAGGCCGCCATGCGGAGGGGCCCTGCTTGTCTGGGGAGCCAGGGGAGGAGGTAGAGGAGAACTCCACTCGGCAGGTGGCAGCCCAGGGACCGGGTGGGGGTGGCAGGCCCCTCTCCCCTGCACAGGACCTCCTGTGGCTGTGGGTGTTTTGACTTTGCCTGATCTGATTGTTGTTCCCAAGGACCCCAAGGCCGCTTCATGGTGAGGGAGGAGGAGGTAGAGGATCACAGAGAGTCCTCAAAGATAGGCTGCAAGAATGTCTCCAGAATGATAGCTGAACCTGTGTGGGAGAGGGCCACAGCATGTTCCAGAAAACCAGGCAGCATGATTCACACAGAGACTTCTGTGTGCTTGTTACTGAACTTCAAAGGTTAATGGCACTATTTTTTCAGAAAAAGCCTGTCTCCACAATTCACAACAGCCAAAATATGGAAACAACCCAGATGCCCCTCCACAGACGAATGGATCCAAAAAACATGGTACCTATACACAATGGAATACTACATAGCGATTAGGAATGGTGAAATATTGTTATTCACAGGGAAATGGTCAGAACTCGAACAAATAATGTTGAGCGAGACAAGCCTAGAACACAGAAAACAAAGGGGCATGATCTCCCTGATAGATGACTGTTAACAAAGGGAGACGGAGAGACAGTAGAGACCAAGTCTGTGAAACCAAAAACCGCTTGTCAAATGGTATTTCCCACAGGATTGGAGCAGAGACCCAACAGTATGTAACTAAAACCAAACAACTACTCAACATATAAAAGTCAAAAATCGACCTCTCAGTGGATCACAATAGCTCAAAAGCCATGTATATACGTTCATATAAGACTATTGTTGACATATTGTCTACTGTCGACATTATATTTAAAGCCCTAGGCGAATTTTCTTGGGCTTGGCCACGTGGCTACTGTATATGTTCTTGGTACATTGTGTATTGTATATATGTCTGCCTGACCTAGGGAAGGGAAAGAAAAACAGGGCGTAAGATATCACAAGAAATGTACACACTGCCCTACTATGTAACTGTACCCTTTTTGCACAACACCTTGTCAAAAAATTTGTGTTCAATTAATAAATTAAATTTAAAAAAAAGCCTGTCTCGGGCAAGCCGTTTTCCCCAGCACCTCTCCAAGCTGCTGACAGGCCCTAGGAAAGCACAACCCCAAACTCTCGGCCCTGCCATGCTCTCACGCCAGTCTAAAGGCCTCGGAAAAGCATCATCTTAGGAGTTAAGTCCAACGAGTAAAAGTTCGAGAACGAGTGGCCCGGACCCTAGTGGTGAACTCACCTCCTGGGCCAGAGTGCCACGCTGTAGACGAACTCTGAGAGCAAGTACCAGGGTGGCCACGCCACTCGAGAGCCAGGGCCAGCAACACCAAAGACACAGCAGCCGCCGAAGAGCACGTGGCAGCCTCCCCGCGTACGTCTGCAAGGCCTAAGAATGGCCTGGGGAGAATCTTAAATGTGGGAGAAGCAGTCGTTCCATTTCCCCATGGATTTTCTTTCTTAAATAGAGTAGTAGCTCTATGTGTATTTTCCATACGCCTTAGAAATAGCTGACCAAAGGGTGGCGAGAGTTTTAAGAAAGAACACATCTTTAATTGCGAGCAAGTACTTTTGTAAAGCCAGTCGGTCTCTAGAAGGGGCGGTGCTGGGCATCGTGCGGCTCCTCAGCAGTGCCGAGAACCACGCCTCCCGGGGCCCTGGCCGGCTCCCCACGGGGCGGCTGCCACCGGGACGGGGCCCTTCTACTTCAAGCGTCCAGAGGGGACTCCGCTCCCCAGCCACCAGCGGAGGTGAACGAACACTGGGGGCCTGGGAGGCCCGGGTGGCCCCCCCGAGCCTGAGCAGGGAAACCGTCCTGTGCTCCGCCTGGCCCGTGACGGGTCGAAGGCAGCCGGGACACACAGCCCTCCAGGCACTGCCCCCAGCGTGGAGAGCCTCTCCCACTGACGGCGAATGGGGGGGGGCAGAGGCTGACCCAGGGCCAAGGAGCAGCCAAGGCAGCCTAGGAACATGGAGAGCTTGCTGCACTGCCCACAGGCCGTTGCTGGGGGACCAGGGACTGGGCTGACCCTCGCTCGCCTCAGGTAGGTCTCCCTCTGTGGGGTCCCTGCTCCTCATCTGGCTTCTGGCCTCCACAGACCTTCCTCTATTCCTGAGGCTCCCAGGACACTGCAGACAAGGGGTAGGACACACTGGGGAGGCCTCAAGTAGCACCTGGCCTCTGCCCAGAAGATGTCAACTGTACCCTGTGGAAAGTAGCATGCCCCCTCCCACAGGGCCCTGTGTATTTGTCCCTGGGGACTGTCAGGGTGGCAGTGACAGGGCAAATAGACATGAAACTGGAGGATCCCCCGGGCAACTGGGTGGGCCCAGAGTAGTCACGGGGACCCTAAGCATAGGTGTGAAGGCAGGAGGGAGGAGGGGCCCCCCAGGAGCTGAGCAAGGGCAGGCTCCTAGCAGGGCGACCCACTGTAGGTTCACAAAGTGCAGTCTGTATGCATGTTCTTTTTCTAGATTTTGTTTTGGTGGTGGTACTGGGGACTGAACTGATGGCCTCACACTTGCAAAACAGGTGCTTGTGGCACTTGAGCCACAAACCCAGCCCTTAATTTGTGTTTTAACACACTAAAAACAGGGCTAGGCTGGGGCTGGGAATGTGGCCGAGTGGTAGAGTGCTTACCTTGCATACATGAAGCCCTGGGTTCGATTCCTCAGCACCACACATACAGAAAAAGCAAGAAGTGGTGCTGTGGCTCAAGAGGTAGAGTGCTTGCCTTGAGCAAAAAGAAGCCAGGGACAGTGCTCAGGCCCTGAGTCCAAGCCCCAGGACTAGCCAAAAAACAAACAAAAAACAGGGCTGGGAAGGTCGCTTAGTGGCAGAGTGCTTGCCTAGCATGCATGAAGCCCTGGGTTCAATTCCTCAGTACCACATACACAGAAAAAACCAGAAGGGCTAGAGTGCTTGAGCAAAAGAAGCTCAAGGACAGTGCCCAGGCCCTGAGTTCAAGACCCAGGACTGGGTAAACAAAAAACAAAACAAACAAGCAAAAAAACTACTTGTGGCAATTTGTGATGTCAACAGTAGGAAACAAACCCCTGTACCACCACCCAGACTCCCATCCGCTCCCTCTGGTTCCCACCCTGCCCCCTGGGCTCCCCCCTCCCCTGCCCCTGCCAGGCTCCCCCTAGACCCTCAGGCTCCCATCGCCCCTCCTGCTCCCCATCCTCCAGGCTCCCCCATCCCCCGGCCACCCCTGTCCTAGTAGGTGGAGCTGGTCCTTCTGCTGAACACTGGCAGATGGACCAGGGTCAGCCCTGAGCCTCAGCCTCAACACCTCAAGGCCCTGGCTTGTACTGCTATGACGGGTGCCCTGTGAAGAGGCCGGGGCCGGTCCTCCAGCTTCTACTTCTGGCTGCAGCCGCAGGAGATAACCAGCCCAAACCAGCATTGGTCCAAGTCAAACTCCCCTCCAACCATTCATGAAAGTCAGAGTCCCTTAAAGCCACTGAACAGAGAAGTGCATGGCATGTGCCACTTGTAGGTGACCAGTGACTCTACCTCCCAGCCCTGAACACCCCACGCTCCAGCCCACCATCAAGGCCTGAGGAGAGGGGTGGGACAGGATGCCTCCGGTGCACTGGTCAAATCAGACCCCTCAGAACGCCTGCCTCTGCTATTCCTGTGGCTCCCTGGCCTGCCCTCCTCCTGGCATCCTGACAGGCACAGAGGGTGGAACATTTAGGGTGCTGAGCTGGGTGGTAGAGGAGGGCCTCTTGGGATAGAGACTGGCACTGGAGCAGAGAATTCAAGAGGAGCAGGGACCCAGTGTCCACTGTGGCCACGTCTGTGTCCCTGCAGCTGGAGCTGGGAAGCAGTCAGTTCCAACTGCAAGCCCAGGCCTGAAGGCCACTTCTCCAGCCAGCTCTTCCAGCTACCCATGACCCTCTGTGCCCAGTGCCTCCTCAGCCTGTCCATTAACAAGTTCACTATCCAGAGAAGTTTCCCTTCGTCCAGTACCTGGCAGAGCCTTTTGCCCAGCTGCACCACCACAGGGTAACTTCTGGGCCTTCAGGGGCAAGGAGCAGTTCACCACATGGAACATCCCCCCACTAGGGAGGCTCTGTGGGCCCATCCTCCACCTCCTGGAGGCAGGCAAGTTAAGCCCGAGGGGGCCAGCAGAGGAGCAGGTTACAAACCAAGGTCTCTGTGGGAGTCCTGCCGGGCCCCAGCCCCCACCCCCCCACGGGCCTATCACCAGCGTGGATGGCCTGCACGCTGGTGGATGCAGCTAGGGCAGTCGGCACTGTTTTCTCCCGGCAGTGCGCAGGACCAGCTTTCCTGGGAACGGGAACTCTGACTGCTACCTGCCCCTGCCCTCCACCAAGGAACCCCTGGGGGCTCCCCCACCCCTCCAGGGACAGGACATTCGGAGACAGACGGCTGCAACGCCCAATCTTCTCTTCTCTTGGTGGAAGACAGAGGGCGTGGTGGTGCCCACTCCCCCCAACTCGGTGCTGGAGGTCAGACGCGCTGCGCCCGGCTCTTAGGACTGGGGTGGCTTCGAAGTCTGGTCCTCCACAGCCGCATTCTGCCACAAGGCCGCGCTCTGGGCCAGGAGGTTGGGGACGACGTGGGTGGAGGAGGCGGACTTCAGCGGATGGGGGAGGAGCACGTCCCTGTCCACGTCCTCAGACACCAGCTCCGCCACGATCTGCGTGATGTCCTGCGGGGGGACGACAGCGTCTGGGCCACGCATGGAGGGGGCGGGGCCCTGGGTGACGTGGGCGTCACACAGCTCGGTGGGCGGGCCATTGGGTTCGGGACGGTGTGGGCGTGCCCAGCGCTGGGTGGGCGGGGCCCTGGGGGTTCGGGACGGTGTGGGCGTGCCCAGCGCCGGGTGGGCGGGGCCCTGGGGGTTCTGGATGATGTGGGCGTGCCCGGCGTCGGGTGGGCGTGCCCAGCGCCGGGTGGGCGGGGCCCCGGGGGTGGTGTGGGCGTGCCCAGAGCCGGGCAGGGCCCCGGGGCGGTGTGGGCGTGCCCAGCGCTGGGTGGGCGGGGCCCTGGGGGTTCTGGATGATGTGGGCGTGCCCGGCGTCGGGTGGGCGGGGCCCCGGGGCGGTGTGGGCGTGACCAGCGCCGGGTGGGCGGGGCCCGGGGCGGTGTGGGCGGGGCCGGGGCGGGGCGGGTGGGGCTCCGGGTCGGGCCGGCCCCCCCGGCCGCGCGCACCTTGGGCGGGGCTGGGGCCCCCTCGGTGGGCCGCCTCTCCCAGCCGCTCATCGAGGCCCGCCGCCGGCGCTCCTCGATGCTGATGCTCCAGTGGCGGCTGGGGTGGCTGGGCTGCGGCTCGTTCACCTGCGGGGGCCGAGGGTCTCTAGGTCAGTGCCTGTGGCCCGCCGCCCGGCCCGGCCCCCGCGGCCTCCAGCGCGCTGCTCCCGCCCCGAGCCGGGGCCGCCCACCGCCCGCCCGTCCGCTCCGCGTTTCCCCGAGCGCTCCGGGGCCTGGGCGGAGCCCCGGAGGCTGGCGGGCACTCCCGGGGGAAGGGGAGGCGGGGGCGCGCGCTGCTGTGCCCCAGGAAGGCGCCCCTCCTCCCAAAGTGCCCCTCCAGGCGGGGTTCGCCCCCACGCTGACAAAGCGGAGAGAGCTAGGGGGGAAAGAACACGAGTGCGCAGGAACAAAAGCACAAGCGCCAGTTCAGGCCGGAAGAGGCGGCCCAGCCGGACCCGGCGGCGGGGGGGGTGGGGGGGGGGGGGGGGGAGAGGGGGGGAGGAGGGGCGGGGGCGGCGGGGCTTCCAGGCCGGCTCCACCTCGGGAAGGAGGACGAGGGTGCCCAGCCAAAGATAACTGCAAGTGAAGGCCTCACGGAACTCAAAAGTAACGGGGGGAAAGCCAAGGAAGGGGTGCCGCCGTCCAAAGGCCAAAGCCAAGCGTGGAGAAGTGGGGTGCGGGCCGGCCGTTCCTCCTCCGCGCGGGCCCAGGGACCGCCAGGACCCGGGGAGCGGCGCGCAGCGCGTCCCGAGCGCCCCTGCCCACGGCCGCCCGCCGGGGACCGCGCAGGCCCCGCTGGTGCCCGGGGGGCCGAGATGATCCGGGGATTGCGCCTCAAACCCAGTCCGCAGCTCAAGCGTGGGAGTACTCGAGACTGAAAGCCACGGGTGCAGCTGTGGCTCAAGTGGTACAGCACAAGCCCTGAGCAAAAGCAGCTCAGCGACATCAGTGACAGTCCCAGGCCCCGAGTTCGAGCCCCAGGACTGGCAGCGCGTGCGCCCACACACCCCAAACAAAAACAATTAGGAGGCCTGTAATCCCAGCTCAGTGGATGAGATGTTCTGGAGCTGACCTGGGCAAAAAGCCTGTCCCCCCCCCCCTCACCCTTGAAAAAGCAAGAGAACTGGATCAAGTGATAGAGCACCTGCCTGGAAAGCTTGAGGTGCTAGGATCAACTCTCAGTACTGTGGAGAGGAGGAGGGATGGGAATCCTCACCGCTCAATGGTAGAACGCGCGCATAGAGGGCAAAAAGGTCTAGGCTTAGTGACCTGAGAAGAGGAAGTGAAGGTTGGCCGTCCTGCTCTGAAGGCAGGCAGTGGGGGGAGGGGAGACACCAGAAGACCATCTACAGCCAAGTACGGAAACAGCCAGGCTGCAGGCACCGGAGGAATGCCCTCAAGAAGGAGGGCTTCAGGGGCCGCGAATGTGGCTTGGCGGCAGAGTGCTTGCCTTGCGTGCGCAAAATCCTGGGATCCATTCCTCAGCACCACGTACACAGAAAAAGCTAGAAGTGGCGCTGTGGCTCAAGCGGCAGAGTGCTAGCCTTGAGCAAAAAGAAGCCAGGACAGTGGCTCAGGCCCTGAGTTCAGGGCCCAGGACAAGCAAAAAAAAAAAAAAAAAAAAAAAGGAGAGCTTCAGCCAGTAATTGGCTCGTGAGGATAGAGTTGTCATGAATGACATCAGCACTCTTAGAAAAGGAACCCAAGGAACGAATTCACCCCTCCCATCACCTGGGGACACAGCAGAAAGATGGCTGTCTGATGTCTACGGATCAGAAAGCAGGCCGACTCAACACAATCTGTCAGGATGTTAATCTTGGACTTGCCACCTCCAGGATCATGGGACATATGTTTATATGCCATTCAGTATGTGATATGTCTTATAGCTCCCCAAACTAATGAAGACAGATCAAACCTTCTGATACCTTCGGGTCTCAGATCCCCAAACTATCAGACAACAGATTTCTATGGCTTAGATCTGAAAAAAAAAATAAAAAAGTGGGTAGTTCCCAGGCCCAGGTCCCTTTAGCCCTTTCCCCCAGAAGTTCCTCTCTGGGGCAAGTGATAAGCCCCAGAGTGCAGGCCTCCTGATCATGCACGCCACAGCGAAGCCACCTGCTCAAGAAGCCCCCCGACACAGAGCCCTCTGGGTCACTAGTGTCTGTGCAATCTCTGAACCAGAGAACCTGAAATAGCCTGGGGAAGATGGGAGAAACCCAAGCAAAAAGTAACAGGAGCCTGGGCTGGGAATATGGCCTCGTGGTAAGAGTGCTTGCTTCCTACACAGGAAGCACCACATATCTAGAAAACGGCCAGAAGTGGCGCTGTGGCTCAAGTTGGCAGAGTGCTAGCCTTGAGCAAAAAGCAGCTCAGGCCCTGAGTTCAAGCCCCAGGACTGGCAAAAAAGCAAAAAAACCAAAAAACAACGAAGTCACAGGAGCCGAAGAGTTCAGGCCCTGTCATCACTGCTGTCCTCAAAGGTGGGCATGTCTGCCCATGAAACAGAGGCTGTGGAGAAAGGCCACTGAGCAGACAGAACTGAACCCTTAGAGATGCAAAGGCTGGTCCAGTACAGCTCCCACTCTTTTTTTTTGTTTGTGCCAGTCCTAGGCCGTGAACTCAGGGCCTGAGCACTGTCCTGGCTTCTTTTTTTGCTCAAGGCTAGCACTCTGCCACTTGAGCCACAGCGCCCCTTCTGGCCATTTTCTGTATAGGTGGTGCTGAGGAATCGAACCCAGGGCCTCATGTGTACGAGGCAAGCACTCTTGCCACTAGGCCATATTCCCAGCCCCAGCTCCAACTCTTTACCCACTTCACCTGAATCAGGTGTAGGCCTCTTCCTTTTAACAGGTGGCATCACCATGCTACAGCACCGTTCCCTGTGGGAGCCGGGTGGGGGACATACTCAACATAGGCTGTCTGGAGCCGGCGCTGGACCTCTGAGAATGATAAGCAGGAATTATTATTTTTTGTCAGTCATGAGGCTTGAATTCAGGGCCTGAGCACTGTCCCTGAGCTCTTTCGTGCCAGACTAGTGCTCTACCACTTTGAGCCACAGTGCCACTTCTGGTTTCCTGGTGGTTAATTGGCAGTAAGAGTCTCTCAGACCTTCCTGCCTCGGCTGGCTTTGAACCACCATCCTTAGATCTCAGCTTCCTGCGTGGCTAGGATTATAGGCATGAACCACTAGCACCTGGACTCTGTGTGATTCATCTCCAATAAACTACTCAGGAAAAGCCAGAGTTGGCACTGTGGCGCAACTGGGACAGTGCCCAGCCCTGAATTCGGGCCCTAGGATTGGGGGAGAGGGGGAGATAAAGGACTAGAGGCATGTCTCAAGTGGCAGAGCACTTGCCTAGCAAGCATGACGTTGAGGTGGTGGTCCTGGCCTCAAACCCCCCCCCCACAGGTCAGACAGACACATATGTGTCTAAGCGTTATCTGTCCAACCAAATCCCACATCCAAAGGAAGTTTGCTGAGTTTGACAAAAATTCAACGTGAGCCGATAGGAAGGAAGCTGTTTGCAGATCACCGTCACCACGCTTAGTTGGAATATTCTGGAGGTGATGCCTCCTCATTCACAAACACATTGTTGGGTTTGGCTTTCAATCCACTGTAACGATGCCTTTCTTTTAACTGGAACATTTAGTCCATTTCATTTGCCAAATTAGAAGACCTACAGCAGTTATATCTGTCCCCCTGTCTTGTGCTATTTGACTTGTTTTCTATCATGTCATTTTTTTCCCTGTTTTTGGCCTTATGTGTGTCACGCATTCCACCCTCCTCCCTTCTTTTAGGACACAGTTCTTTCTCCTGTACATGAACTCACCACAGTCACTCGTTGGCAAGCATCTCCATCCTGCTCTCAAATGAACTTAGAACTCCAGCTGGGTTCACAACACAGTCCAAGGTTCAAGCTCCACCACCACCACAACAAAAAAAAGGAGGCTCAGGAGGGCTTTGAATATGGCCTAGTGGTAATGTGCTCGCCTTGCATACATGAAGCCCTGGGTTCGATTCCTCAGCACCACGTATATAGAAAAAGCCGGAAGTGGTGCTGTGGCTCAAATGGTAGAGTGCTAACCTTGAGCAAAAAGAAGCCAGGGACGGTGCCCAGGCCTGAGTTCAAGCCCCAGAACTGGCAAAAAAAAAAAAAAAAAAGGAGGCTCAGTACTCCTTGTATAAAGTAGTGGAAAACACAGATGTCATAGTTTAAGTGATTAGAGAGAACAAGAACCATTCTATGTAATTTTCTGCCTGGTTATTGCCGGGCTAGATTTACCTCCCCTGGTGCGGGATGCTAAGCTTACTCCCTTATCAGTGCTCCCCTTTTCACCCTCTCCCCTGGGTGCCCGACCCACGGGCGGCCAAGGTGGAGCGAAGGGACACGGGCTAGCCTAAGGTGCACGCGGCCGAACGAGATCCCCTTTTCCTCCCTCCTTACCCACCAAGGAAGCCAGGCGCACACGGATCTCGGAGACGCTTCGGAGAGCAATCCGGTTTATTCGGGAGGGGCTCACAGTAATATAGTAGTGATGACGAGGATTGAGCAGGAGCTGGCGATAGGCTGGCGAGCTTGTCCATCCAAGAGCAGCTCCCAAGGCCCTCCCTCATGGGCTAACATCACTTCCCATAGTACCGCCCTCTGGGCAAAGCCCGCGAAAAGGGAGCACACGTGCTCGCTGGCACAAGGTCGGGGATGGTCTCAAAGCTACCCCTTTTGGTTCCGGACCCAGAAGCAGATAGGTGTGGCTCACTTCCACACTGCCCCAGGGCTGGGGGAAGGGCGGCATCTCGGGAGCGCTCTCCTCGCCCTTCCCCCCCTTAAGGCCAAGATGAATCCCAGCAAGTTATTTTTAGCATATTGAAATCAGTGAGTTTCAAATGGTGACCATAGCCAACCTTAACCTTCCTTTCATTCATGCCCATGTATTTCTTAATTGGCCTAGGTACATTTTTAAGGTGGGTTTATATATATATATATATATATATATACACATATATATATATGTATGTATTAGTGCTACTTCACTTTCTCTACCCAGACATACTTTTTGGTGGGGAGGGGGGACTGAGCACTGTCCCTGGCTTCTTTTCACTCAGGCTAGCACTCTACTACTTGAGCCAAACGCCACTTCCGGCTTTCTCTGTGTATGTGGTGTTGAGGAATCGAACCCAGGGCTTCATGCATGCTAGGCAAGCACTCCACCGCTACGCCACATTCCCAAGATGAAAGTCTCATGGACTTTCCTGCCTGACCTGCAGGCTTCTGTCCTCTGGTTTTTCCTGTCTAGTTTTGTTGTTTTATTTTTATTTTTTGTACTAATCTAGTGCTTGAACTCAGGGCCTAGGTACTGTCTCTTGAGTTTTTTTGGTCAAGGTTAATGCTCTACCACTTGAACTGCAGCTCCATTTCTAGGTACGTGCATGTGTGTGTGTGTGGTGTGTGCGTGTGTGTGGTGTGTGTGTGGTGTGTGTGTGTGGGTGGGTGGGTGTCTGTCTGTCTGTGTGTTTAATAGAGATGAGTCTTCTGACTGTCTTGCCCAAGCTGGGTTTGAACCATGATCCTCAGATCTCGGCCTCCTTGAATAGCTTAGCTAGGATTACAGGGATGAGCCGCTAGCACCCAACTTCATGCCATTTCGTCTGGGCTGCCAACTTTCTTAGAACCTTCTGCAGTCAAGCTGGCCAGACTGGAAGCACAGCGCTGTGGCTGGATCTCCACCTGCTGCCCCCTGGAGGCCTGGCGACTCCCTGCTATGGTGGGTTTCCTTGGACCCTGGCTCAAAGCCTTCCTGAGCACTTGTCCGGCCCCTGTATGACAATGTGGGCCCATGGCAAGAACAACAGGGGTGATGGCTGGGGCTGAGAGAGGAGGGGTGAAAACTCATGGTAGCCAGCCAGGGGCTCCATAAGAGGTGATTTCTGAGACCCCTCCCATCGGCAGTGAGAAGAGCTGGAGGAAGAGTACTGACGGAGGGACCACCTGTAGGACAGGCAGAGGCGGCGGGCAGTGTGGGCACCTTCAGAGCTACAGACAGCAACGGGGCTAAAGAACAGTGGAGGGAAGGAGGCAGGAACTTCACACAGGAACCAACCCCCAAGAGGTCTGGGGGTGGCAGAGCTAAATGGCTCCCTGCCCCTAACCTAGGGCTTGCTGTGAGTCCAGTGGCCTCCTGGCCCTGACCTTTCAGACATCGAGTGCTCACCTGCCCAGGAGGGAAGCCATGCACGCGCCTCCCTTCCCGGGAAAAGCCGCTGGCAACGGGATGCTTCGGCGTGCTCCTCACGGAAGGGCCTCTCGGGGCCCCAGGGCCCGCTGGGCGGGTCACGGCCGAGGCCCCGCGGGCCTGGAGGGCTCGGGCGGCTGTGCGGGCCGCTCTCCCAGCCGTCTCCCTTTGCTTTCTTTTTTAATGGAGCCCAAACTGGCCTGGCCCTCACAATCCTGCCTAGTGTTGAGAGTGCAAGGCGTTCCCCACCACACACGCCGCTCGTTAACACCCTTGCCCTCCGCCAACGCTCGGACACACGCACGCACGGGCGCGCAGGGCTCAAGGGCTCCTTACAGGGCCCCGGGCGGACCAGCAGCGCGGGCCGCGAGCCCCGCCGGCGTCGAGGGGCCTCCCGCGCCTGCCCCCGGGTGCACCAGCAGCGCGGGCCGCGAGCCCCGCCGGCGTCGAGGGTGGACCAGCGGCATTGCCGCGAGCCCCGCCGGCGTCGAGGGGCCTCCCGCGCCTGCCCCGGGTGCACCAGCAGCATTGCCGCGAGCCCCGGGGCGGCGGCCCCCCGGCCCCCCGTGTCCTCAGAGGCCCCTCTCCGAGCCCCTCCCCGCCCGCCCGCCCTGCCGGCCCTCCGGCTCACCCAGTCCTGCGTCTGCAGCTCCGGCCGGCTGCTCTGCGCGTCCTGCGGATGCAGGGCCCCGGACCCGGCGGGCGAGGGAGAGGGAGCCACCGGGGCGGGGGGCGGCCCGGCGCCCTTCTCCTTCTCCTGCGGGAGGGACGGTCTGCGGTCCATCGCTGCCCGGGCGGGCTGAGGGCTCCGGCTGGGGGGTGGGGCTGCGGGCGGCCCCCTGTGACCTCACCCCCACGCCACAGCAGGGCCCCCGGTGACCCCGCCCCCGCCACAGCAGGGGCCCCCTGTGACCCCGCCCCCGCCACAGCAGGGGCCCCCTGTGACCCCGCCCCCGCCACAGCAGGGGCCCCCTGTGACCCCGCCCCCGCCACAGCAGGGGCCCCCGGTGACCCCGCCCCCGCCACAGCAGGGGCCCCCGGTGACCCCGCCCCCGCCACAGCAGGGGCCCCCTGTGACCCCGCCCCCGCCACAGCAGGGGCCCCCTGTGACCCCGCCCCCCGCCACAGCAGGGGCCCCCTGTGACCCCGCCCCCCGCCACAGCAGGGGCCCCCGGTGACCCCGCCCCCCACGCCACAGCAGGGGCCCCGGTGACCCCGCCCCCACGCCACAGCAGGGGCCCCCGGTGACCCCGCCCCCCGCCACAGCAGGGGCCCCCGGTGACCCCGCCCCCCGCCGCATGGAGCCCCCTGTGACCTCACCCCCACGCCACAGCAGGGGCCCCCGGTGACCCCGCCCCCCACCACAGCAGGGGCCCCCGGTGACCCCGCCCCCGCCGCATGGGGCCCCTGTGACCCCGCCCCCGCCGCATGGGGCCCCTGTGACCCCGCCCCCGCCGCATGGGGGCCCCTGTGACCCCGCCCCCACGCCACAGCAGGGGCCCCTGTGACCCCGCCCCCCCGCCACAGCAAGGGGCCCCTGTGACCCCGCCCCCCGCCACAGCAGGGGCCCCCGGTGACCCCGCCCCCGCCACAGCAGGGGCCCCTGTGACCCCGCCCCCCGCCACAGCAGGGGCCCCCGGTGACCCCCGCCCCCCGCCACAGCAGGGGCCCCCTGTGACCCCGCCCCCGCCGCATGGGGGCCCCTGTGACCCCGCCCCCGCCACAGCAGGGGCCCCTGTGACCCCGCCCCCCGCCACAGCAGGGGCCCCCGGTGACCCCGCCCCCCGCCACAGCAGGGGCCCCCTGTGACCCCGCCCCCGCCGCATGGGGGCCCCTGTGACCCCGCCCCCCCGCCACAGCAGGGGCCCCTGTGACCCCGACCCGCCGCATGGGGGCCCCTGTGACCCCGCCCCCGCCGCATGGGGGCCCCTGTGACCCCGCCCCCGCCACAGCAGGGGCCCCTGTGACCCCGACCCGCCGCATGGGGGCCCCTGTGACCCCGCCCCCGCCGCATGGGGGCCCCTGTGACCCCGCCCCCACCGTGTTCCCACCCTGCAGGGTCGCCCTTTCCCGAGGCCCCCGCCCTCCCCCAGGGCCCCCGAGGAAGGACAGCAGAGGGAGGCCGGAGTGCCCTCAGTTTATTAGTGTCGCGTCAGCACCTTAAAATCGTCCACATGGTCACGTGGGGCAGAGGAGCATCTGCTCCCGGAAAAGCTATTTACATTAATCCTGCTTTCCATTAAAAAACAAAAACGACAAAAAACGAAAAACTAGCCACACACACATCCTAGAAACCAAACAGTCAGCTGCCCCGCCGTCGGGTGGGTCGGCCCGCGGAGGGCGGCGGTGGAGGCTCCGGGCCAGCAGGGTCGGGCCTGGCCAACCTTCTCTGGAGGAATCTACTGGCGGACGGAGGCGAGAGGTGGTCAGGTCTTCCACTCTGGACAACCGTGGGGCAAGGGAGGTGCTCTGGCCGGGGGAAGGCAGGTCCCCCTCTGGCAAGGACACGGGTGGGGTCCACCCACAGCAGAGCCTGGCGGCCTGGTGGCTCAGCCTCTAAGACGGGGGCGCCCTGGGGCTGGGGCCCCAGACACGCGCCCTGCACGCACTCCCGACTGTCCTCAGCTGTGCTGGCCATCGGATGGCTTTGGCTTCCAGTTGTCCTTTCAGGGGACAAAGTGCTTCATCATGAATCCTCAAAACAGCTCCATGAGGTAGGCAGGGGAAATGTGACCGTCCCTCTTTAAAAACGGATGGAAAACTGAGGCACAGAGGGGTGACGGTAGCCCAGGTGTCTGTCAGCACAACCCCTGCACGGGGCATGCTGAGAGGGTGGGTGCACGAGGCTCTCGCTAGGGTGGGCAGGCAAAGCCTGGGGCCAACGGCTGGGCAGAGGTTCTGCCCATTCCCTCCTCCGTGTGCCAAGGCTGGAGCTGAGGAGCCAGAGCCATAGGCAGGAGGGAAGGCTCCACAACGGGGCTGCTGGGAGCCAGGAACTGAGCCGGCTCCCTGTTGTCTGGATTCTGTGCTATGTCAGACCCTTCTTACAAAGGCCCAGATTTTACAGTGGCCCAATCGATGCAGAGCTCCTCGGTGTAGTTCAGCGGTGCCCTTTGCCTCACACTCTGTCCAGGCCACCCTTCAGGCCTGTACCCAGGGATCTAGAACCAACCAAGGTTCCAGCACTAGCCCCAGGATCCCTGCTCTGGAAAAACAAGCCCTATTCATCCACTTGGTAGGAGGGGAGCAGGGATTAATGCAGGTGGATCACAGTAAGAAAAGCAGGCCACCTCTCACCTCCGACGGTGGGGACTCCTGCGTGACTTGGCTGGCCCTGCATTGGGCAGTCTGAGCAGAGCCTTGTGCAGTTCTTGGTCTTAGAACCCTAGGCTCAGAGCTCCCCCCTCCCCCCACCCTGTGGGGTACACGGGCGTCCCTGGGAGGGCCACTGCCACCAAGGGGATGGAAGCCAGGTGGAGACTCTGGGCGTGGGACTGGCTGGGAGCAGGACTGGCAGGGCTCTCTCTGGGCCTGGATGCAGGTCAGCAGGCCCCCTCCCCCCCACCCGGCAGGAAACCCAGGAGCCTGTCCTGGAGGGGTCTCGGCCCCAGGCCAGCCTGCTCGAGCTCTCCTGGGCCACCTTGGGGCTGTAGGCACCATCTATGTATTTGGCTCTCTGTGCCCCAGTTCTCCACGTGGCCAGGTCTGGAGGCTCGTGTCTAGCAGGCAGGGCAGGGGGGTGGGCGGGCACAGCAGATGGGACCTCAGTCAGACCCCAGCTTCATCCCCCATTCTCCAGTCCAGACGTGGGGACCTTGGCAGGGGCCACACAGGGCTGTGCAGATGACTCTGGGACCGCAAGATAAACAGAAGCCTAGTGGTGCGTTGGGAACCGGAGCAGAGAACGAGGTGGGGAGTGGGTGCTGCTGTCTCTGCCCAGCCTCGAGGGGACTTCTTGAGAGCAACGTGTTTGGCAGCTACGTCTGTGGTAACATGTATTTGAGAGCGTTAGAAAGATCTAGTAGAACGCCTCACCCTAAGGCTGGGTGGAGCTCGGGCGGGAGTGGGCTGTCATCCCGCACCAGGGGCAGAGCGTGCCCGTCACCTTCAGTCTCTGGCCACCAAGCGCTGGGGCCTGTGCCCACCAAGGGGCTCCCCGGGGAAGCAGAGCCTGGCTTCCAGGAAGGGCAGGACTCAAGGGCAAGAGCCTTCTTGCTTGCAGGCTCTGGGGGCTCCTGAGACCAGATGCCCTTCCCTCAGCCCCCCAGCCTCCCCACCCGTCCAGACCTTCTGGTTAATAAGCAGAGCAGTTACTGGGCACCCATCCAAGAGCTACCTGTCCCTCAGCTTCCAGGCTCTGAGCACATTCATACTTAAGACTGTTTCTTTGTGTTTTAAGAATCTGTCTCTGTAGTAAACAAGTGTTAACAGAAATGGAGCTGCCCCCCCCAGCAATGGCCACAAGGGCAGGACATTCTCCTCCACTGTCCTGCGCTGGCCCCTCCACGGGTGGGGCTAGAAGGTGGTCTTGGAGTGTCCGAAGATGCAGATGGGGAAGTGCTTCACGTGGGAGGACCACTGGGCAGCCAGCTGGAAGAACTTGACGTCACTGCATTCCACGCCATCGATGAGGACTGTTGGAGAGGGCAGCCTGACCACCGGCCCGCCTGCTGCTTCCCGGAGGACCCACCGGGAAGGAAGCCCCACCCACAGGCTTTCCTTCGGCCTGCCCTCCCAGGCTCGCGGGGCTGCCCACAGGGATGTGTAGGCCTGGCCTTCCCACCAGCCAGGTGCTGCTCGTCCACACGATCTCCTACTCAGGTGTGAGACATTTAAAATGTCTTCACTATAGAGATGCCCGATGCTGACGGCTCACGCCTATCAACCTGGCTACTCAGGAGGCCAAGACCTGAGAATCTTGGCTCAAAGCCTGCCTGGGCAGGAACATCTGTGAGACTCATCTCCAATTAACTACCAAAAACCCAAACAAACAAACCAAAAAAAAACCGAAATGGAGCCTGTGGCTCAAGTGATAGAGCACTAACCTTGAGCAAAAGAGCTCAGGGACAGCGCCCTGAGTTCAAGCCCTAGGACCAGCACCAAAATAACCACAACCAAAAAAACCACCTTTACTTGGAAATCACCATGGGAAGACCAGGATGACCAGATCCTGCACTCAGGGGACTAAACTTACAAAACTACAACCATGAGCTCTGTGCTCTGCACACCCTTCACGGGACATTTTGAAATATACATATCAATCTTAAAAGCTCAAAGGAGACTGCAGTGTGACTCAAGTGACAGAACACCAGCTGGGTAAGCAGGCCAGGCAAGCACAAGGCCCTAATTCCAAACCCTAGTACCAGCCAAAAAAATAAATAGAATAAGTAAACTCAGGACTGAAAAAGTTACTCGACTCTGAAAAGCTGCTAGAAGCATGCAAGTACCTTATCAAAATGTGTTCTGAGCATGAATTATGTAACATGCCCTTTACAACAAAACAGAACTGATGGCTCTTCGTGACTTGAAGAGCCATCTCGATCCATTCCACCCCTTGTTCAGATTGGACCAAATGAGGCTCTGGGTCACGGGCCAGGCCCCTCCTCCCCCGCCACCGTGCTCACCCCGCAGCATGTTCTGCTGGTGCTTGGCTGTGCAGATCAGGCGGCTGATGCCCTCGATGCACTGGCTTTTGGACTCCAAGTCCCTGTCCTTCGTTTTCTTAGGCAAAAACATCACTGGGAGGAAAAGGGCCCTGCTATGGTCCCGCTGCTCCTCCAGGGCCAGGCTAGCTGGCGCCCCACGGTAAGCAGGACGGGAAGGCAGCAGCTGGGGGACCCTGTGGGGCTCACCTGGGTCGCCAGCTTCTTGCTGTGGCCACAGACAGCACCTTGCTGTCTGCCCAGAGGCCCTCCACTTGGGGCCCCCTCAAGGCTTCGGGGCTGCTGCTCTCTGAGCACATCTGAGCAGCCCCGTTCTGAGGCCAGTCACAGGCAAGTTTATGGGGAACGTGCTGCTGGCGGCACTCCCGACCCCAGCCGTGACCCAGCTGCCCCCCTCCCACCTCCAGCCCAGCTCAGCACTCCCCCCACCTCACCCTTCTTGTTCTTCTCCTTCGTGACCACAGTCATGGACATGGTGGGGGTGGCCGCAGCCTCACCACTGCTGGGCAGCCTGCTGACCTGGAGGGACCGGAAAGTGCACTTGAGCGTGTTTTTGGTGGTGGGCAGGTCCTTCTTCTCGGTGTCTCTCTTCCTGTCTGTGGGCTGTGCTGCTGTCCAGTAGTCCACCTGCAGCCCCATGAGCTCAGCGCCGACGCCCTGGCTGTGGAAGGCAGAGGGGAGAGCTTGCACCCGTGTATGACGGAATGTCACGTGGGTGGCAGCTGCTCCCCCAACCTGGGCAAGCCACGTGCGGTGCCCTTTGCACCAGCTCCTCTGTATCGCAGCCCCGGCACAGGGGCAGTGCCTGTGCCTGCCCGCTGGCTGCTTTCCAGGGCCAGGCATACCCAGGAAGTGTGAGCTGCTGGCCGAGACCCCGAGGCCTGGCACAAAGGACGCACACTACCCATGTGATTTTGCTGTGTGCGTAGGTCCTGAGACCCAGGTGGCCTGACGGGGCCTTGGCTGCAGAGCCTGTCTCCAAATCACCCCTCCTTTGTAGCCTTTGGTGCTGAGGATTGAACTCAGGGCCTCACACATGCTAGACAGACACCCTACACTTGAGCCACCCTTCCAGCCCTTTCTGCATTTGTGTTCAAAGTAGGGTCTTGTTTTATGCCTGGGCTGGCCTAGGCTCTGATTCTTCCATCCACGTTCCTCTGTGTCGCTGGGCAGACAGGTGTGTGTCACCGTGCCTGGGCACTGGTACCCCCCCAGTTGGGAGGTACTAGCCACTGGCTGAGATGGACTCATACAGACTTTGATGACCAGGCTGACCTCACACTGCATTCCCTTAATTTGTATCTCCCAAGTAGCTGGGATTACGGAACTGAGCCCCAGCACCTGGCTTTGGCTCCTCTTTTCAGGTTCAGTGAGATTCCATGTTCATTCATGTGGTAGTTCCTGTCCTCGGGGGTCCTCACGGAGACCCCAGGCCTACCCAACTCCGTAGCAGCAGGACCACCCCTCAGTTCCCTACAGGGCCCTCAGTGTCTGTCCTCCACAGGGGCCCCTGGTCTGTGCCCACCCATGGGGCTCTGACAAGCTGAGCACATGGAGAACAGACCTCCCAGAATAAGACAAGAGTCATGCTTCTTACCTGGGGGAGGACAAGCCTCCACTCACTGAAGGGGAAGAAGGAGGGGTGGGCGAGGCCTCCTTGGCAGCGGGAGAAGTGGATGTGGATGGTGGAGTGGAAGAGAGCACGCTGGAGCCTGAAGGGGCCGCGTCATCCGAGTCACCTTTGAGGAGGAGTCACGGGCAGCGGTGAGCTTACGTGCTGCTCTCACCTCACGAAAGGGCCTCCGGACTAGGTCATGGATGAACTGCCGCCCCACCCCCACCCCCAGGTAGGGGGAGGAGGGGCAGGTGGGGTGGCAGAATGGCCTGCGCGAGGACTGCTCCTCAGCCCGAGGCTTCGTGGGGCACTGACGGCACGCTGACCGAAGCAGCAGGGCTGAGCTGGTCCCCAGACCAGGAGACTCTCTGGAATCTGCACATCACCAGGGCACTGGCACTGTGTACCGAGGGCTACTCACACAGGCCTCAGAAGGGACCGGTTACCTGATGTGGCTGAGGACGGTTCCACAATTCCAACCTTCACAACCTGGAAAGCGACAGACAGGCTGGTTGGAGGCAGCCCTGAGCACCTGTGGCTATGCGTGTGCACATGCACACACATATGTATAATCATCTGATCCTTCTGGGCTGCCTTCTTGGCTCCCATCAAGGAGCTCTGGGTGGTGGGCTCCAGGGTCAGCAGTACTACCTGGCCCCTGTGACCATGACCTACCAGCTTATGGCAGTGCCAGGTCTGAGCCACTTCCACCCAGGGGGGAGAGCCCAGCTCCCGGTAGCAGCACACCCTGGGCCAGGCAACCAGCAAGACCAGGATGCTTGCAGGAGGGAGGCTCCTGCAGAGGTAGGAGCTGCTCGGGACCCGCGATCTCATGGGAACACTGCCTTAGGTTTGTGCTGTCCAACGTGGCACAAGATGCTGTGTTAAGTTAGAATGAATTATAACGCTCAACTCAGGGCCTTGACTGCGCAGTGACAAGTCAAATGCCAACAGGCCACTCTTGTGACTCTTGAATGGCCCCTGGCCTGGGGTGCTCTTCATATCCTGTTCCTCCCGGGAGGGCAGCCAGCACTGTGGGCCCAGTGGCCACAATGCACACAGGTCTCTGCTGTATACAAACAGTGCTGGGAAATAAGACTGCCAGGAGGGCGTCCCCAGTCCCAGGGAGAGTGAGAAATGGAAACCTGGGGATAGACGACTGCAGTGCAGCCTGAGCACTGACATGGGGAGCCATTCTGTCTTCTTGTCTCGATACTAGGCCAGCAGTATCCCTGGGCCTTGGCTCTCCCACATCCACTGGGGGAGCCAACAGACCCCTCTAACCCCCATGCCCCCAGGAAGGACCTAGGCAGTCCTCAGCTGGCCAACATGGTGAGGAAGGCTCTGGAAACTTGAGCTAGCGTGAAAGCACTCTTGAGAAAGGCATCTTGGCAGGCCTGTGTTCCGCGGGTGAAGCTGGCAATACTCACCCCAACAAAGGGAATGAATCTCTGGGACGACTCTTCATCAGGGCTGAGAATAAGAAAAACAGTGATAATCCCCTAGGCAGAGCCCAGCTTGTGTGCTGTCCTGGTCTGCCCATCTCCAACCCCAGCTCACCCTGGAGGGGCCGGCACTTGGCTCGCTTCTGACAGGCCAGCATGTGGGAAGGGGAAGGGATCTGGAGGGATCTCTGTGCCCGTGGTGGGAAGGCACAGAGATGAAGAGATGAAAATGGTCTGGCAGCTGGGGAGGGAAGGCTGGAGCACAGGATGTGAGGGGGGGACGGGGGGGGGGGGGGCAACACACAGGTGCCAGGTCGGTCGTATTCCCATCTGCCTGCTGCCAGCCTCACCACTAGCTCCCCACTCTGCCCAAAGGTGCACAAGCCCTGCATGTCCCAGACCTTCTGGGGAAGAGCCTGGGCTTCCCCAGCCCAAAGCTAGAGCAGAGTGTCCTCCTGACCCGCTGGGCAACGCCAGTGTCACCACGTGAGGCTGCGCACTGAGCTGCGACACGGGAGGACACACGCTGGCTTCTAACGGGCTGTGCCGGCTTTGAGACTGTGTCTCAACAAGCTGATAAGCTCAGGGGCTGAAGGCCATATTGTGTGGCGCTGGCTCTGCACCACATTGGGCAGAACCACAGCCTCTCCTGGAAGTTCACGCCACAGCCCTCCACGGCTAAGATGCCAAGGAGATGAAAATCCCATGTGTCTTCCTTCTCCTGGCTGCCTCATCTGCAGGGGCCGCCTGGGACACCCTCGGAGCGCGAGTGCAGTGGGCAGCTCATGACTGCAGTAGCAGCCAGCGGGCATGTCCTTCTGAGAACGGCATCTGGAAGGCACGCGGAGCGGGGCTGGTCCGGGCTGTGGGCTGAGCCGTCTCCACGCTCCATCCCTGCCCATCTTGTCCCAGTGGAGTCGAGGCGTCTCCTCACCCAGAAGTCAGTAAAGCAGTGTCATTTCGGGGTACTTTCTTTGCTTTTATTTCCTCAGGCTGGAATCTGATGCGCGAGCAGCTCTCACAGATGGAGGGAATGCCCCCAGCGGCAAGGAGTGGCAGCACGCTGGGGGCGGGCGGGGGCAGAGCTTCTCCCGGGTTCCAGGGCGCTGCCCAGACAGGGGCAGCACCCTTAGGGACAGCCCTGTGACAGGTACTGCCCAGCCCCTGATCTTCTAGGCCTTTGCGAGGAGCAGGACTGAGGAACATGCAGCCAGTCTGTCACTGGCCCTGGGCTCTCGCTTCCAGGACCAGCGTCTGCCCCCTCAGGCCCAGGGGGAGGGTAGTAGGGGCTGATATCTAGAGCTCCCCACACAGGTATGTCCAGAAGCCCTTGCTGGGGCCAAGCAGCAGGCGTTCCCAGTGCACGGACAATGGAGGCTGGTCATAGCAGGAGGGGCCTCCCTGTCTGGATGCTCACCTACAGCAGGGTCCTCCATCACCCCAAAGACCTGCGAGGTACCTTGGGAGGAACACCTGCAGGGTTTCCCTCCCCCCATGAAGATGACTAGATTCCCAGCCTTCCTTTCCTTCCTAAGACCCGCCCCAATCCCTTTCAAAGAACCCAGCTCTTGGGCTTGGGCCTGTCCTGGCTCTGGCATCCAGAGTCCTCTTGGCCTTCTGTGTCACTGGCTCTGTGCACAGCCACTGGATATGAGAGGCCGAGGTGAGTGTCCACATGAGTTTCCACCCGGGTTCCTTGGTCAGGTGTTTGGAAATCTCAGCAACACCCAGGTCTTCTGAGCCAAGGGAGTCGCAGAGCGAAGGTGGGTGGTGCCTGGGTGGGGCCGCTGGCCCCGTGCTTGAGGAGGCTCTAACCCCCAAGGCCACTCGCCTCCACAGGGCCCCAGAACCTCGGCAGAGCGCTCGATTGTCCACGCTCGGTTCTGAGGTGCTGAGAGGCACAGCATGGTTGATAAGCCCACGTGTGGCCAAGACGCCACAACACAGATAAGCTGCCAGAATCAAAGCCAAGCTGTACCCTGGGCCATGCAGACAACATTAGCACAGGCATGACGGTGCAACACCAGCTTGCCGCCTGACACAGAGGGCAGCCAGAGCCCACAGCACACAAGCACTTCTTCAGGAACTGGGTGGTCAGCAGAGTAAGAGCCACACCCATGCCCACAGGCGCGATGGGGCCGGCGGAAGCCACCGGAGAGCTGGTCATCTCCCTGCAGAGCTCCCGCAGCACCGGGCTAGACAAGAGCCAGGCAGGGCTCTGGGGCCTCCCTGGCACCCTGCAGATGCTAGGTGGCCCACCTGGGGCCAGCGCCGCCGCTGTACTGCAGGCAGGGCAGAAGGCACAAGGACCCAGAAGGGCCCTCGAGTCTTATTTTGCTGACCGAAGTACACCTGTGGGGGAGCATGCTGCAGAGGGAGGCACGACGGCGGGGCTGGTCTTTCTCCGATTTGGGGCTTGTTTAGCAGACAGGGGCTGGGCCACTGTGTCCCAGTGGCCCGCAGCTCCAGCCAGGAGGCCTCCTGGGAGCTCGGGTGCTTCTTAAGGAGTGGATACCAAGACAGAGGAGGAAGACAGAGGGCAGAACCCACACACCAAGGGAAAATAACAGCTCGGAGGGTTCCGGAAACATCTCAGTCTGGCTAGTCCAAGTTTCAAGAGAGGAAGCCCTCTCTGGGGCTAGAAGAACCTTATGTTTGGGGGACCTAGGGGCCTGGCCGCCTCCCTGTGCCTCTGCAGTACTGAGCTGGCCAAGGGGCAGGTCGAGCTGCGCCAGTCCCTTGGTGTTGCCCTGCACATCCCCACAGCACGACGGGCACTGCGCCCTCCCTCCTGGGGCTGTGTGCAGGTGGCCAGGGTGACCAGTGCTCAGTGTGAGAAGCCAAGTCCTGCACTGGGCGTAGGAGGTTGCGCTGATGTGGGCCTCAGGGCAACCCCACGCGGCCTCCAGTTTAATGAGAGGCAGTGCTGCTCTGGCCCAGAGTCACGGAGGCTCTGCGGCTCCCACCCGACCCGCTCCCTACTCTGAGCAGGCTGTGCTCCCCCCACCCCCGGCTCACAGGGCAGCAGGGCCTATCCAAAGCTCTCCTAGCTCACTGTGCAGCAGGGCTGAGGAAAGGGGGCCACCTTCCCCCTCTCCTGGCACCAGAGGAGGGGGACTCGGGGGTAACTCTGCTAAACAAGCCCTGAAGACCAGCCTGAGGACAGACGGGGGTGCAGGCCAGAGAGCTGTACCTCAGGGTAAAGTCAAAGTGAAAGTGTTTTTTCCTTTTTGGAAAGCCACCGAAAGAGAAAACAGACGTGTTAGGATGCTCTCAGGAGCAGCCACCAGCCCTGCAGACACTGCGGGGAGCCCTACGCTGCTGGCTCCAGGGGCCTCGCTCCTCTGGAGCAGCAGCTGAAGACGGGCTGAGGACCCCTGAGGACCCTGTGTGGGGACAATCCTGAAAGTCCCTGGAGTGCAAGGCTCTGGCTATCTTTGCTAACCCCAGTGCCTCACGGACCTGCAGGCTGTTTCTTGATCTGGGGAAAGTGCTATTTGTGGTGTAGACGTTAGGGAGAGGTGCTGGACTCTCTTCACTGGCTGCAGGGTTTGCACCTCTGCAGCCTCTCCTACATGGGGAGCCACACCTACCCCAGTTACCCCAAGGAAGCTGCATGGCCCACAGACCTGAGCCAAGAGGGGAATGCACAGTTCCCTAAGGCCACAGGCTAGCCCCTGCTTGTGCCAATGCACAGGCTCTCGCCCAGGGCTGCCCAGCTCCTTGGGAGGACGAATCCAGGCCCAGGCTGATAGCCTCTGGTCAGGCAGGGCCTCCACCTGTGGCTTCCGAGTGCCGTGGCCAAGGCCACGGGCCCTAGTGAGAGGCTTGAGGGCTAAACAAGCTGCCACTAATTGCGTCAGGAAAACTTCAGTGTGTACAAAAAAAGGGGGCTCCAGGGCTGGGGATATAGCCTAGTGGCAAGAGTGCCTGCCTCGGATACACGAGGCCCTAGGTTCGATTCCCCAGCACCACATATACAGAAAACGGCCAGAAGCGGTGCTGTGGCTCAAGTGGCAGAGTGCTAGCCTTGAGCGGGAAGAAGCCAGGGACTGACAGTGCTCAGGCCCTGAGTCCAAGGCCCAGGACTGGCCAAAAAAAAAAAAAAAAAAAAGGGGGGGGCTCCAAAAGCCCAATCTGCTATTCTGATGGGACCTGGGGGCGAGGCCTGCCAGACTTTGAAAACCTCCTCCCAGGCCCCCCACGGTGAAGCCCCCCGGCCTGTCTGCACCCAGACTGGGGAGAGGCCGCGGAGGGGTGGCAGTGGGAGGTGGCGTGAGGTGTGGGCCGGGTGCCCCTGCCCCTGGCCAGGGCCCACCTGGTTACCTCTTCTGCTTGTAGGTCAGCATGGCCTCAGCAATGGGCAGCTGGTGGGCGCAGTTGGCACCTGCGATGTACTGGGTGATGCGTGACACGATGTCCGGCGTGTCCTGCACTGCACGAGGAGGCGGCCTGGTGAGCTCTAGGCTGTGTCCTGAGCACGGCCTCCTGACCACCATCCTGCGCCCGGGTACCAGCCCACCGTGGAAGGGGAGACGGGGAAGGGCCTGTTCTGGACCAAGTGCCCACCCTTCCCAACAGCACACTGTACTGGGCAGTGATGCCATGGCTCCTGGGGGCCTGTGAACTGTGGTGTGAGGCAGCCTTGCTCCCCAGCACTGGCACCACATCCATCTCACCAGAGCTCTGGGCTTCCAGCTTGTTAAACAGGTCTCTCCAGGCCAGGTCCTGAAAGAAGTTGTTGTAGCGGTAGTCCACAGACCCCAGATACCTAGCCACAGGGTGGGAACCTGTGAGCCAAGAGCAGAGCAGTCACCACACAGAATTGGACCACCAGACCCCAGACAATTCCACTGCCCTGAGCACCTCCAGGACTGCATGGTCCTCACTGCCCTGAGCACCTCCGGGGTGGACTGCATGGTCCTCACTGTCCTGAGCACCTCCGGGGTGGACTGCATGGTCCTCACTGTCCTGAGCACCTCCGGGGTGGACTGCATGGTCCTCACTGCCCTGAGCACCTCCGGGTGGACTGCATGGTCCTCACTGCCCTGAGCACCTCCGGGGTGGACTGCATGGTCCTCACTGCCCTGAGCACCTCCGGGGTGGACTGCATGGTCCTCACTGTCCTGAGCACCTCCAGGACTGCATGGTCCTCACTGCCCTGAGCACCTCCGGGGTGGACTGCATGGTCCTCACTGTCCTGAGCACCTCCGGGGTGGACTGCATGGTCCTCACTGCCCTGAGCACCTCCAGGACTGCATGGTCCTCACTGTCCTGAGCACCTCCGGGGTGGACTGCATGGTCCTCACTGCCCTGAGCACCTCCAGGACTGCATGGTCCTCACTGCCCTGAGCACCTCCAGGACTGCATGGTCCTCATTGTCCTGAGCACCTCCGGGGTGGACTGCATGGTCCTCACTGTCCTGAGCACCTCCGGGGTGGACTGCATGGCCCCACTAAAGCAGCTCACCTCACTTGGGAAGTCCCAAGCAGTCAATCCTTTAGGCTTTGTTTGCCGCCCCCCCCCCAAAAAAAAAAATCAAGATTGGCCAGATGTTTCATTGTAAGATAAACTTTTGGTGTATGTAAACCAAAAATATGACTGGAGCTACACAGGACTCAGGCACCCTAAAGGGTCTGTCTTTTGCATTTCTGACCACAGGAATCAATACTGGCATGGAACGTGATGGCTCAGTGCCCGGAGCAGGTGCTTTAGGGGTAACAGCTTTGTCTTCTTACCCAAACCACTTTTAGATCTTTTTTTTTTTTTTTTTTTTTGCTACTCTTGCAGTTTGAACTCAGGGCCTAGGCACTGTCCTGAGCCTCTTGGTGCTCAAGGATAGTGCTCTACCACTTGAACCACCATGCCACTTCTGGCTTTTTCTGAGTAGTGTATTGTAATGAGATGAGTCTCACGGACTTTCCTGCCCGGGCTGGCTTTGAACCCAGATCCCCAGATCTCAGCCTCCTGAGTAGCTAGGATTACAAGGATGAGCCACCAACGCCCTGACTCGTGTTTTCTTTTTATTTGTCTATTTTTTAGGGACTGTGCAGCCTAGGCTGCCCTTGCACTTGCGATCATCCGGCCTCTGCCTCCCCAGTGCCGGGACCACTCCTACTCACCAGCTGACATCACTCCACGGTTAAGTAGTTAACGCACAAAACCCATCCCACAAGAAACGTAAAAATGACGTGGCTGTGCTGTGCTGGCAGCCCCGCCCTCTCCTCCAGGTGGCCGTGCCCACGCGAAGGCCCTCACCCAGGGGGATGACGAGGAAGCGCATGTAGCCGAGCCAGTCGGGCGTCTTGTGGGACAGCTGCTCCACGAAGAGCCGCAGGATGGCACTGAGGTAATGCTGGGCTCCTGCCACGGCAATCTTCACCGGGGTGGGGGGCTGGGAATTGCAGTTGCAGCTGCAACCCCAGGTGGGCGGGGTGAAGAGGGACAGACCTCAGGGGAGCTGTCCCCAGCCCCAGGACCACCCCGCTGAGCCCCAGGGGAGGTGTGCCCTCAGATGTACTGTTCCTATCCTATGGAGTTACCAAACCCACATGTTTTTCCCACATAAGCCCCAAGCTTCAGTGGGGGTCCCCCGGATAGGTCAGGGCTGGGGGACAGGAGGTGTGACCTCTGCAGATGGCCAGGTGGCCACTAGGGACTGCTTCTCCCCTTGTCCTGCTTCCTGAGTGCCAGGACACCCACGGGGAATCTGGCAGAACCTGGTGCAGGAGGCCTGGGGCCTGGTATGTCGAGCCATCCACGGCCTTCAGGATGGAACAGCCCTGGACTCAGAGCCTCCACAAACGGGCGAGAATCTGAGGAAGAGGCTGCAGACTCACTATCTCTGGATCCGCGAGACGATGGTGCTAAAGGCCGCCTGGACATCTGCGGGAGAGCATGTGCACACCACAGGGAGCGTGTGCCTCTGCAGAACGTCTGAGAGGAACTGGAGGGACAGGCAGACAGTGACCTCAGCACGGTGCCCGGCCAGCCCCCTCTCGCCCCCAGATCAGGGTCCACAGGCTCCAGAGAAATCCACCTATGTCCCAACAAACCCGACTGCGACCAGCCCACTCCAGGGGTGTCTCTGAAGAAGGGCCTTGCTCAGCCCCACCACGGACCCTCATGCCCCACCCAGAGGGTGGGCCACAGAGCTGCCCTCTTACCTGCCCCTGCCAGTCAGATGTGTTGACCAGGATGATGTTCTCCGGAAGTTGGTCGTCAGAGATGAGGACATGGTTCAGCTGGTCGTACACAGTCTTCCTGGGGATCTGGGGACACCGAGGCATTCCCCATCCAGGAGACTCAGCACCCAACACCTCCCTGCCCTGCCACCTCAGTACTTCCTGCCCCTAGAGCTACGAGGCTTGAGTGCAGATGGACAATTTCCCACCCGAGGCTGCCCCAGGCTGAAGTAGCCACTTATTGGGCTGTCCTGGACCAACGACAAACAACCAATGGCTAACATGTGCCCTGGGGCTGAAGGCTTCTGGGCAAGGGGACCCAGGATGCGTGTTCTTGTCTACAGGGGGCACCTGGGCCCAGCAGGCCCTCCATGCTTGCCAAGTACCCTGTGTCTCAAGACTTACTTCAGTCTGCTCTGCACCCTTCTCCCTGCGCTGCCCCCACCCCTGCAGCGGGCTCCACGTACCCTCCCTGCGCCTCCCCCACCCCTGCAGCGGGCTCCACGTACCCTCCCTGCGCTGCCCCACCCCTGCAGCGGGCTCCACTCACCCTCCCTGCGCTGCCCCCACCCCTGCAGCGGGCTTCACGCCTGCAGCGGGCTCCACACACCCTCCCTGCGCTGCCCCCACCCCTGCAGCGGGCTCCACCCCTGCAGCGGGCTCCACACACCCTCCCTGCGCTGCCCCCACCCCTGCAGCGGGCTCCACACACCCTCCCTGCGCCTCCCCCACCCCTGCAGCGGGCTCCACGCACCCTCCCTGCGCTGCCCCCACCCCTGCAGCGGGCTCCACCCCTGCAGCGGGCTCCACGCACCCTCCCTGTGCTGCCCCCACCCCTGCAGCGGGCTCCACCCCTGCAGCGGGCTCCACGCACCCTCCCTGCACTGCCCCCACCCCTGCAGCGGGCTCCACGCACCCTCCCTGCGCTGCCCCCACCCCTGCAGCGGGCTCCACCCCTGCAGCGGGCTCCACGCACCCTCCCTGTGCTGCCCCCACCCCTGCAGCGGGCTCCACCCCTGCAGCGGGCTCCACGCACCCTCCCTGCGCTGCCCCCACCCCTGCAGCGGGCTCCACACCTGCAGCGGGCTCCGTGTATCTGGGCAGCGCTCATTGTCCAGACTGTTTGCCCGCTCGTTCTGCGGCCGAGCCGGTTGCCGCTCCTTCAGGGATGTGCTTCGCCCCCGGCGGCCAGCTGGCTTTACTTCAGACCTGCTTGGAACCAAGGTAGGTTGAATGGAGCGGTGGAGGTAGAGGGCAGGGAGGATAATCAGTGTTACCTGTAGAAGTAGGGCCTCAAGCCACCAGAGCCCCCAACCCCGTGAGGATTAAGACGCCGGGCGCTACATGGGACTCAGTGTTCACCTCTACTTTTTCATGACTAGGGCAGAGGGAAGGAGGGACACCGTGCAGGACATGGACTGTCAGGATAACCGCACCCTGGGGTCTGACCCAGGTCCGGGTGACCCTTCTGGGAAAACGACAGTGCCCAAATCCCAGCTTCCAGGGACTTCTGCATATTACAATGACGTACGATCCAGCCCGTAGGCAGAGAGCAGACTTCGGACCTGAGCTCTTCAAAGGGTCAGAGACCACAATCCAGGGTTCTAAACATTTTGCGCATATCATACTGGGGTTTGAATGTAAAGCCTTGTACTCTTTGTCCAGCTTTTCTGCTTACAGCTGGTATTTTTTATCACTTAAGCCACACCTCCAGTGTGACATTTTGTTGGCTAACAGGGGATAAGCCTTTTGTTTTTGTCTGCCCAGGCTGGTTTTGAACCTGGACACTCAGCTTTCAACCTTCTGAGTAGCCAGAATAATAGTTTAGAACTGTGGCTCAAGTGGTAAGAGTGCTGGTTTTGAGCAACAGAGCTCATGGACACCAGCACTCAGGCCCCGAATTCAACAGTACACACACACACACACACACACACACACACACACACACACACACACACCCCAGAAAGAAACAAAACCAAGTCCCAAGGTGTGAGGTCCCGAAGCCCAGCGAGAGCTGTGTGATGTCGACACTGGGTCTCTCCACATAGATCTGTGCAGATGGCGGGGGTGCAGGTGAACAGAGAGGGTGACACACAGTGGGGAGGGTGACCCAGGCCACAGCTGGGTGGATGGAGTCACCCCAAAACCTCTCTCAGGAGGCATGGAAATCATTGCGGGGGAGTGGCGGGGGGACCCACAGGCGCTCAGCTCTCCCTGCTCTCCCTCCGCGGCGCTGCCCAGGTGGCTAGTGTCACGGAGGGACAGTGGACTCGCGAGGGCCACACCTGGTGGAAGGGATGACCAGAGACTCTGTCTTGGTGATCCTCCCGCTGGGTGGCAGCCTCTCGGTGAACACATCCAGGGTAGAGGTCTCAGCCTCTGGGCTGTCCTCAGGCTGCACTGCTGGCTCTCGTGGGTCTGTCGTACTCTAGAGAGAAGAGAAGAAAGCTGTGTGTCTGCCTGGCTAGGAACACACACATGTGAGCGCACACACGCGTGCACACAGACAGCCTCCTGTGCTCGTGGGGCCATAAGCTGGGAGGAGGAGGAGGACGGATGGGCCTTCTTAGTCCCTGGTCCAGGACGGGGCGTGGCCACACACTACAGCTTCCAGACAGGGATCTCAGCTAAGCTGCTGGCTGGGAGACCAGGACGGAACCGCCAGAGACCCCTGACATACAGGTACACAGGCACAGTGCCCAGCCGGGCACCTTCTCCAAGAACACCACCCGTGAGGGCAGCAGGAGCAACCCGATGCTCGTGGGGCCCGTGTAGGACGGTGAAGCTGGGGACACGGCAGCCAGGGGCTCCCGGACTGCGTGGCAGCCTGGCCATCTCCTGCCATGGGCCCCGGGCACAAGTACCAGGAGCTCCCAACGGAGCCACTACACACTAGCAGCCACGTGCATGCTTACAAGAGTCACCGTGTCAGAGACGCTGTCGCTCGGCTGCTGGCCCCCCAGGGACCGTGTCTTCTCAGGGACATCAGCCTGGAGGTGGGAAACAAGATGGGAGTGAGGTCGTGCCGGAGAGCAGGTGCTGAAGCTGCCTCACTTCTGGGCAGGGGTCTGAGGAGGCTGGGTGTGAGCTCCCTAAACTGTAGGCTAAGGGTCATCCCAGAATGGTCACCGGCCACTGGGCAGGACCCCGGGCCCAGCGCGGGCCACTCATGGTGACAGAAGGATGAGAACGACCTACTCACGGGACTGGGAGGCTCTCTATGGCTCCGGACACTGTGGAGGCTCCCGATCTCCGTCTGTGAGCTGGAATGAGACAGGCCTTCGAAGTACGGCCTGGTTCAGGGAGGGGTTACTCTCCAGACTTTCCCCACACTGAAAGGGAGCTCCCCATGGCACACAGGCAGGTGGGCGGTGAGAGCAGAGCTGGGTCCACAGGCACTGGCACTGGAAAAGAGCCTGGAGAGCACACCCACCCTCGGGGAATCGGGCGTGAGAGAGTGGGAACCCAGGGAGTCTGCGCACCAGGTCAGGCTGGCATGGCCACCTGCTGTGAGACAGCTGCAGAGAACATCTGTCCCAGAAAACCTTAACCCGGGGCAGGGCTGCCAGCCAAAGAAAGAGAGAGAGTGCCAGCTCCACTGCCATAATCCCACCGGGGTACGCCTGGGTGGTGAGCATGGGGATGCTGCAGGTAACAGGACACAACCAAGGCACCACCAGAGGACCCGGGCACATCCAAAATGACCAGGTAGAGCTCACCTTAGACCCATCTACACCAAAGAGGCCATTCCAGGCCAATCAGGCTATCCCAAACCATCCAGAGATCAACCAGGTCCTCTCAGACCACACAGAGACCATGCGGCAATCAACTCAGATATCCCAGGCCACAGCCACCAGACCAGACACGGATCACACATGTCCATCTCTAACAGGACACATGGGGACATGGGGGGGGGGCAGAGAAGGGAAAAGGGAAGTAGAGAAAGGGGAAAGAGAGGGAGACAGCTGAGGAAGAGAGAAGAGCAGGGGGGAGAAAGAAAGGAAGAAAAAGGGAGAGGGGGATAAAGAGGAAGAGAAAGGGAGAGGGGAAGAGAGAAAGGGAGAGAGAAGAGGGAAGAGAGGGAAGGAAGGTGGAAAGGGGGAGAGAGAGGGAGGGAGAGAGAGGGTGAGAGAGGGAGAAGGGAGAGAGAGATAGAGAGACTCAAGAGACATAAAAGATGTTCAAATTGGAATTTTCTGCTGGCTAGCAGAATTTGTGTGTGGTGGATGGTGCACCTACCTGGGGGCTAAGAGTGTGGAGAGCTAAGGACACAAGTGTCCCTTAAGTGTGATCATTCAGAATTACAGTCCCAAGGTGCCCAGGCCTCATTCTAGAGCTATGGGCACTAGCTGGCCAATGGCATAGAGCTCACAATGGGGGAGGATCTGTACCAGGGAGGTGACGGAATCTGTTTCCAGAGCCACTACAGGCAGAGGAGAGGAAGGAGGTAGCAGAGGGGTGAACCGACTCCAGGGACACGAGCCAAGACGCAGAGGCAGCTGCCAGATGGTGGGGGACACATTGCTACTGGACAATGGCTAAGCTGGGCCTCTGTCCTGCAGCTCTAGGAGGCGGAGCTCCACACACTACCTCCGTGAGCCAGAAGGTCTCCCCAAGTCCTGAAAGCCAAGTCCAGTAGCCAGTGCCTGACCTAAGCCTAGCACCCTAACAGGCAGAGAATAGGGCCGAGCCCTCAGAGGCCGTGGCAGGTTGAGGGAGTAGTGGATGCTTTAAGCTGCCACGTTTGCGATTCTGTCGCAGCCCAGTGGAGCAGCAGTGGAGAGCTAGGGTGGAAACCAGGGTGAACGGTGGTTTTGTTTCTAATGACCTAGGAGGCCTGCCTTCCTTATGTGTGCTTCTGTCTACTGTTTAGGTTAAAACACTTAAAAACAACCAACCTCCCTAACCACCTGAGTCTCCCTGACCCTGCAGCCACACCCAAGGCCCAGGCCACACCCAATCATAGGCCAGGGCCACCATGGCCTGAGAGCCAGGCCTTCCTGGTCCCGCAAGTGTCCCTAGTAAGCAGGAGAGGAGCGGCCTCTGTTCTCCTGCTCCGGGCCAGGCTCAGCCGCCTTCTCCCCCTCCACACAAAGGAGGAGTTCCGCAGAGGCTCCCATCTGCGGCCCCACTGTCACAGTCCCTCCTAAGAAAGGGGCCTTGGGTCTCCTCAGTCATCCACAGCCCCATACCTCACCTGCCCTCTGGCTGCCCAAAGAACCTTCCAACCCAAGCCATCTTGCGATCCCTCCTTAGCCCCCGCTGGGTGTGAGAACACGCGTGGTCACATCATGTTTTCGTGCCTTGCCCTGAAAGCCAGGGATTCCAGATCGGTCCCCTGCCAGCATCAGGCCCAGACCCATGCTCCACCGTCTACGCCTCCCCATTGTGACCAGGGTCAGGCAGGCAGGCACTCGGCCATCCCGCAAGACAGCACAGGAGCCCCTCTGCGAGGCTCATCAGGAATGAAGGTTCCAAGTCAAGAACTGGTGGCTCACAGCTATAATCCCAGCCTCTCAAGAGGCTGAGACCTGGCCCTCAGCCCAGGCAGTCTATGGCACTTTTTCTCCAATTAAACACCCAAAAGCCAGAAGTGGAAGTGTGGCTCAAGGATGACAGCAGCAGCCTGCAGTGAAAACAGCTCAGGGACAGTGCCAGGCCCTGAGTCCAAGCCCTAGTTCTGGCACAAGACACAAAGCAACCAAACCCAACCAGGCTGCAGGCCAATGCAGCTCACCTGAGCTTGGGCTTGGGGGTGCTGAGCACACTGTCATCATCGTCCATGTCAGGGCCACTGTCACTGGGGTTGTCCACATCCAGCGTGTCACAGAGAAGGTCCAGGTCCTCTTCTGTCCCGGGGGGATGTTCTGCAGGGTCCTGCTCAGAATCCAGGACCTGAAACAAGGCCAGACATGTGAGGAGCCTGAAGGCCTGGCTGGCTATCCAAGGCTGATGCCTACAGGCCTGCAGAACAAGATGAAGATGACACCTGGGACCAAGCATACTCAGCAGCCAGCATATCCTATTCTGTTCATGTCAAGTTCTGTCACTTCCAGCTCACTAGATCTGTTGGAACAATGCTGGGCCCTTCCAAAGCCTCACACAGGGAGGCGAGCCTGGGTACTGGGGATGGTTATGAGATTCAAAAGAAGGCTGGCTCGACTAGGGTGTCGACTATCACTGCTACCTCAGCCCAGAAGTCCCCTGCACAGGGACAGCCATTTCCTCTGCCTTCAGGCAACCCAACAGGGACGCTGTTCCTGTGAGCTGGCCTCTTCCAGACAGCACAGAAATGGAGTCACGTGGGAGGCAGCCTCTGGTGTCTGGCTTGACTAGCAAGGCATGTCATGTAAGATGGATAGTCCCTTTTTCTGATAAAATGGGACATGGTTTGTTTTGGAAGTAGCCAGCTGACAGAGATCTGGCTGTTCCCCAAGTGTGGCCGCTGCCGATGAAGTTGGCATGAACCCAACTATCTGTCAGTCACGGTGTGGTCATTCCCTCATCTCCACTGGGGCACAGTCTGGTGTGGGACTGCAGTGTCTTCCAAGGCAGCCGTGCCCCTGTGTACTCTCACGAGCAGGATGGGATCCCCCTCCCTGCCCCATCGTGGGGCTTGAACTCGAGGACCGGGCACTGTCCCTGAGCTTTTGTGCTCAAGGCTAGTGCTCTACCACTTTAACGAGCTACAGCCCACAGCCCTACTTCCAGTTTTCTGGTGGTTAACTGGAGAGAAGTCTCACAGACTTTCCTACCTAGGCTGTCTATGACCCACGATCCTCAGATCTCAGCCTCCTGAGTAGCTAGGATGACAGGCGTGAGCCACCAGCACCTGGCTCTGTTGTTCCTTGAGACGGTCTTGTTCAGTAGCCCAGGCTCAATCTTCTAGTTAAGCCACCCAAGTGCATGGATTACAGGCTTGTGCCACCATGGCTCATTTCTTTCTTTCTTTTGCCATTCCTAGGGCTTGGACTCAGGGCCTGGACACTGTCCCTGAGCTTCCTTTTGCTTCAAGGCGAGCACTCTGCCACTTGAGCCACACAGGGTCCCTTTGGCCTTTTCTGTTTACATGGTACTAGGGAATCAAACCCAGAGCTTCATGCATGCTAGGCAAGCACTTTTCCGCTAAGCCACATTATTCCCAGCCCATGGCTCATTTCTCAAAATGAAAGATAATAGTTAATTAAAATAGTTGACCAAGATGTCTACAATGGTGTCTTTGTTTACTTCTAGCTCAAGGTAGGGCTGGACTCAGGAGGGCTGTAAGTCACTGAGCTGCCTGCACTCTCTTAGCCAGACATGACCTTGTACCTTAGAACCGTTGTCACTAAGTATCTTTCTTATCATAATTCTCACAGAATAGGAACAGAACTGACTGGCCTTGTGGATGAGATCTTCCACACCTCTGTCCAATTCCACCTGTCTCCCAGAATTCACCTCATGGCTGGCTAGTGTAACCCTCAAGTGCCAATAGCTGCCACCGATTTCTTGCGTGTCTTTCCTGTGCCTTTAAGAAGTCATGGCTGTGGTGTGGCTCATCCCTCAGGACGCATGAGGCATAGTGAGCCAGGGGCAGGAGCCAGGTGCACCTGAGCTCTACTGCACCTGTGGCTGCACTGTCCTCAAAGAGACCATCTTTGCTGGGGCCAGTGGTTATACCTATAATCCTACTTAGGAGGCTGAGATCTGAGGACTGCGGTTCAGAACCAGCTCAGGAAGGAAAGACCACAACACTCTTATCTCCAGTTAACTACCAAAAAAAGCTGGAAGTGGCAATGTGGCTCAAGTGGTAGAGTGCTAGCCTTGAAGCAAAAAAGCTCAGGCCCTAAGTTCAAACCCCAGGGGAGGGGAGAAAATAAAAGACAAAATATTTTCAATTGAATGTCTACAGGTCATGGGTCATGAGTAGAATCCTTATATTCTGTATAAGCCCTTTAATCAGTATATAATTTGCAACATTTTTATATACAGTAGGCTGCTGTTTCATATTCTTGGTGGCACTGTTTGATGTACAAAAGTTTTAAGTGGGGGCTGGGAATGTGGCTTAGTGGTAGAGTACTTGCCTAGCATGCATGAAGCCCTCAGCACCACATATTCAGAAAAAGCCAGAAGTGGCGCTGTGGCTCAAGAGGTAGAGTGCTAGGCTTGAGCAAAAAGAAGCCAGGGACAGTGCTCAGGCCCTGAGTCCCAAGCCCAGGACTGGCAAAAAAAAAAAAAAAAAAAAAAAGTTTTAAGTGTTGTTACATTCCAGTTTATTTTCCTGTGTGTGTATGTGCACGTGCCAAATCTAAGACGTTTAGTTATGGCAGCCCTAAGATAGTCTAAGACAAAAATTGACATAGAGAAGTAGAAGTAGAGTGTTGCCACAAGAAATTCTTAAGAAAGTGGAAGAAGCTTTGGAACTGGGAGATGATGGGGGGGGGTAGCTAGAAGAGGTGTGCCATGAAAGGAGGTACAAGCAAGGGTGGCTCTGGGGGAGCGCGGAAGGAGTGCTGCTGAGAGTCTAATCTCAGAGACTCCCTACGCGGTCATGACCTGGGTGCTGGCAGAAAAAAACGTGGTCAAGGGCATTCTGACGCAGTCTCTGACAGAAAGGAGGAGGATGCTGTTAGAAGCAGGAGGAAAGGTGATCTTTGCTATAAAGTGGCAAGAACTTGGCTGAACTTTGTGTCCAGAATTTTATGGGAGTTCTTCTCTTTTTGTGGGGTGTTTATTTTTGCCAGTCCTGGGGCTTAGACTCAGGAGTTGAGCACTGTCCCTGGCTTCTTTTTGCTCAAGGCTTATGGGAGTTCTTCTAAGTGACAAAATAGGGTACCTGACAGAAGAAATCACTAAGTGGAGCTCTGAGGGGGGTACATGGCCTCTCTTGATTGCTTGCTGTGAAATCCAAAGAGAAAAATGAGTTACGGGTGAAATTTATCACCAAAGGGGCAGTCAGGTACTACCCACGCTAAGCCTGGAATCCTAGCAACTCAGCCAGCTAGGGCAGAAAAATGTCATGAGATTCTTATATCCAGTTAGCCAACAAAAACCTCAATGTGCAGCTGTGGCCCAAATGGTAGAATGCTAGCCTTGAGCAAAATCATTCAGGGTCAGTACCCAGGCCTTGAGTTCAAGCACCAGTGTTGGCATACACACACAAAAAGAACAAACTCAAAGATGTGTGATATTCTTGGCTAGGTCAGATTGCAAAGAAGGAGACTGCTGTGTTTGGGAGAACAACGAGGCTGTGCAGAGTGAGAACAGTAAGCCCAGCTGTTCTACAGGAAGAAGGGAGAATGACCCCCGAGGCAGCTCAATCTCTCTTGTTGCCCTGCCCATCACAGGCAGGCGCAGGCCTCCAAGGCACAGGCCTTCAAGCTCTGCTCCACAATCTCGCACACTGCTCCTTGGGTACCCAGCTACGACTGCAAGGGGCCCAGGTGTGGTTAATCTTTGCTATATAGCCAACTCTAGAGGCACACAGAGCTGGGGGTATGGCCACCTCTGCCTAGTTTTCGCACTAGCTCAGGCTCAGCCCTGCTGCGGAGGTAGGACCACGGCAGAGCTGTGAAGTCTGAAGGAGGCCGTGGAGGTAGGGTGCTCCTAGCAACTTATGCTAGGTTGTTAGCATACAGGACCACCTTGGGAGTGCCACTGTTCAATCATACGACAAAAACTACAAGACTTGGGGCTGGGAACGTGGCTTAGTGGTAGAGTGCTTATCTAGCATGCATGAAGCCCTGGGTTCAATTACTCAGCACCAAATACACAGAAAAAGCCAGAAGTGGTGCTGTGGTTCAAGTGGTAGAGTGCTAGCCTTGAGCAAAAGCTCAGGGACAGTGCCCAGGCCCTGAGCTCAGGACTGGCAAAACAATAACCAAAAACCTACAAGACTTGAGGCCTGGCCAACTTTTTAAGTGAAGCAGGCTGGTGATGGTCCAGGGTAGCTGAGAAGCGCCACCCTCCACACCTGCTCCTGAGAAGAGCAGCCAGAGTGTGGGTGTGTGGGGCTGAGTCCAAGCTGCTGCTGTGGGGCACAGCCCTCATGTGTGCAGATGCAGAACTATGGGGGGGGGGGGGAACCTAAGAGTCAGGTGACAGCGCTGCTTTGGGACAAAATCAAGTACATTCTCTCACTGTCGCCCCAGAATCACAATTATGTTCTAACAAAGCAAAGGTATTTTTCTTTTGATTATGAAAGTCATGCACGTTCCCATGGTATGTCAGCTGCCTGGCTGGCTGTAACTGGGGGAGGTAGGGGCGGGGCAAGGCAGGGTGTACTGGGGGTGTGGAGGTAGGGGCGGGGCAAGGCAGGCTGTACTGGGGGGTGGGGAGGTAGGGGCAGGGCAAGGCAGGCTGTACTGGGGGTTGGAGAGGTAGGGGCGGGGCAAGGCAGGCTGCACTGGGGGGGTGGGGAGGTAGGGGTGGGGCAAGGCAGGCTGTACTGGGAGTGGAGAGGTAGAGGCCAGGCAAGGCAGGCTGTACTGGGGGTCAGGAGGTAGGGGCGGGGCAAGGCAGGCTGCACTGGGGGGGTGGGGAGGTAGGGGTGGGGCAAGGCAGGCTGTACTGGGAGTGGAGAGGTAGAGGCCAGGCAAGGCAGGCTGTAGGGGGGGTCAGGAGGTAGGGGCGGGGCAAGGCAGGCTGTACTGGGGGGTGGGGAGGTAGGGGTGGGGAGGTAGGGGCGGGGCAAGGCAAGCTTACTGGGGGTTGGAGAGGTAGAGGCCCACGGGAGCTCTCTTGTTGATTTGTCTCTGAATTTGCAACCACTCCCCGTATAATTTCGATTTACTAAACAAATGAGCAGCCCCCATCTGTCCTCCTCTGGATGCGTCTGGAATTGGAGCCAGCAGACCATTCATTGACCTCCCTGGCGAGCAGTGTCCTGGCGATGGCGACCACCGGGCAGGGGGACGGAGGGCAGCAAGTGCTGTGGGTGACTCACCTCTTCTGACACTTTAAACCTCCGCAGCAGCGCCACAACCTTCTGCTTGAAGTTCTGCTGCTGCAAGACAACAAACACAGAGACAGAAATGACATGGAACCTAGATCCGTTGGCAGCAGTGTTGTGGCCGGGCCTTGAGGTGGCAGCCAGGCGGGAGGAGGTACAACTTCATTGCTGCAATTCTGATGAATAGGGTGGAACTCGCTCGGGTTCAGCTGCCTGTGTGTTAACCACATTTGAAGCCCCAAGCCGAGGCCAGACTCGGAATCCCCGAGAGGAGCTGACAGTCCAGACCTGCTGAAGGAGGCTGGCAGCCTCCATAGCCTTCCTCACGGCTCCCCCCTCCCAGGGGACAGGCCCATCCTGAAGGAGGCATGGGTGTGCTGGGATGGCTAAAGTGCCAGGCTCAGCCACCTTACAGTGCCACCCTATACAGGGAGGACCACTCCTGTGAGTCCCCCACAGAGGGGGGCTGAGCTCAGTGGGCACTGCCTGTGACAAGGGGACGAGGCTCCCCATACACTGTGGACACGGCAGCCCCCACGGCCTCTCTCACACCTGCTAAAGGGGGGCAGCGCCACCCCTGGCCCACAACAGAACAGAACACCCAGGGCCGCTCACAGGCCAGTTCCACAGGAGTGCAGCCTAGCATTGGGCTCCAAAGGGGTCTGGCACCCACTGGTAACTCTGCACTGAGAAAAACCTGAGACAGAAATGTCTGACGGCTACCTCCTGTGCCCACAGAACCTGAGGCTAAGGCCCCAAATAAAACATTATTTGTACCAGGCACTGGTGGCTCATGCCTATAATCCTAGCTACTCAGGAGGCTGAGATCTGAGGATCGTGGTTTGAAGCCAGTTGGGGCAGAAAAGCCCCTACTCAGGAAAAGCCAGAAGTGGTGCTGTGGCTCAAGTGTACAGCATTAGTCTTGAGCAAAAGTACTTCAAGAACAGTGCCTAGGCCCTGAGTTCAAGGTCCAGGACCAGCACCAAAAACAAAACAAAGTGTTATCTGTGCCAGGCAGTGGTGGCTCACGCCTGTAACTCTATTTCCACACTGCAAGGCCATGGCCTGAGGTCTGCACATCTTCCACATCTGGGCCCATTGCACCTGGGCCTCAGGAGATGCCACCTCCCCTCCAGCCAGAGTCCCCCCCCCCCCCACCACGCCCAGCCCTTCCCTAGTGTTAGTAAATCCAATTTCCACCGACCCTGGTCATGGACGTCGTTCTTACTATCGATCGCCGCTGCTTCTTGGGCTTTCCCACATCAAAGTCGTCCTCATCCAGATCCTGCAAGACACACAGGGCTGAGGGTACAGTGTGTCTGTACGTCCTGCCTCCCACAGCCCCTGGGCCGCCACCGACTCGGCGTGTGGGGCTGGACACAAGGAAGCCACTTCAACCCCACACGACGGTGTATGAGTGCTGAAAGGAGGGCCATCAGGGTCCTGCTCATTACCTGCCCTTGTACAGCATCATCACTGGCCTCCTGCTCAGAGGAAAAGCTCTCATACTCCTCCTCCGAGTAGTTATCTGAAGAATAAACAAACGGAAGGGAAGGTACCTTGAGATTCCGCCTGCTGCTATGACAACGAGGTGGTGATTAAGCCACAGGTGGCCCTGGGAAGCAGAGGAAACACAAGGAGACAGCCCCACACCACCAGGGGCCTCACACGCTGGCACGGTGGCCCCGGGCCTCGAGAGCCCCACCACAGGAGGTCACATGGCTGTGGGGCTGGCAGGGCCGACAGCGACGCAACTGTCACGGCAGCAGTGGCCGCCGAACCCCCCACCCCACGATAGGACCAGCACCCAGGTCACGGAAGGTGTCAGCTCCATGAGGCCTCCACATGTTGAAGGCACTCAGGACTTGGATCTCAAGACCAACGTGTCACAGCCCCACGACACACAGCACTGCCTCAGAGCTTCCAGGAGAGCCAAACCCAAAGACCCTCTGCCTCCCACCCCAACTCCTCCAGGCATTCTGGACCATCTTGCTGGTCCACACACTCACGGCCAGGAGGTGGGGTGGGCCGGGCAGTGAGGGCAGGGGTGCACAGATTCACCTGTGGACTTGGTCTTGGGCCCGGCCTGCATGGTGCTGTCCTCGTGGTCAATGGGCTGGCTGGACAGGGAGACGATCCAGATCTCAGCCACCTTGACGGAGGCCTCCTTAATGCTGCTGCAGAGGCTCAACACCTGGCCGCCCTCGGAGGGGTGCTGCATTACCTGGGGGACAGGTTTCTAGAAAGTTCGACCACCTCAGGCAGCCTTCACATCCAGGCACAGGGAGTGTGCTTGGCAGGCAAGAAACAAGACTACAGAGAGGAGGCCAAGCAGGACACGGAGGACCAGGGGCCTGGATGGACAGTCACAGGAGGACACTGGACTACGTGGAGAGTCAGTGCCAGGCTTGGCAACTACAGACTGAGGGTGAGTACAGAGGAGTTTCCACAAGCCACCTGGTGAGACCACCCAAGCAGGCCCCAGCCACCAGCTTGAGTCTGCCTGCTCCCCAGCCCTGAGGCCTCAGCAACAGCCAAGCGGTGTGATGATGGGCCTGAAGGTCAGCTGGCGGTGCCAGATGCAGCCCTATAACCCTTGAAACCTGCTGTCCCGGGACTGTGGAGGAAAGCCACCAGCACCAGCCAGGCCTCCAATGGCACAACAAGCCTACAGGGCTGGCTCACAGGACGGACAAGCTCCTGAGGCCAACTCTACCAGGGAGAGTGCCCAGCAAACCAGAGAGGGCAGCGAAGCCCGGCACCAGACCCAACACTGCCTCGCCCAGCACTGCCCTGGGCTCTATGCTGCATCAGAAACACGCACGGGCAACTTTCAGACTCACCAATCCGGCCTTTGCAATTAGGAGCTGCCTTTGTGGGGGTCACAGATGTTAGGGCTTTGTGGATTGTTTTAAAATTTGAGGCTTGATATGGGGGCACAAACTCTAAATCAGAAAATAGGAATGTCCTTGCAGCACAGGCAGAACACAGGCAGTAAAATCATTGCCTATAAGAGCCTCTCCGGGCTGGGGATATAGCCTAGTGGCAAGAGTGCCTGCCTCGGATACACGAGGCCCTAGGTTCGATTCCCCAGCACCACATATACAGAAAACGGCCAGAAGCGGCGCTGTGGCTCAAGTGGCAGAGTGCTGCTAGCCTTGAGCGGGAAGAAGCCAGGGACAGTGCTCAGGCCCTGAGTCCAAGGCCCAGGACTGGCCAAAAAAAAAAAAAAAAAAGAGCCTCTCCTTCCCCCTCTGTTAAAAGCAGGGTACAGATATAAACTGCTACATCTTTTCTGTAAAACTGTGACTGAGAATTGTATCCCTTATATATGGCTGTTACTGTACTCTAATCTTTACTTACCTAACATGGATGTGTGGTTATATCACCTTCTATGGATGTGATTTCAAATCTATAATTCAGTAACTTCCTACTACATAAAGGTAATAGTGGCTTTACACTTTCTTTTATAGACACAAATAAAAATCTATTCAAGAATCGGGTAACCTGTATGAATCTGGAAAAGGTAAAATTTGTAAATAAGGAACAAAAGTATTTAACATTTCAAAGGCGTATTATCTGCTTCATATGGTTGGTTGTTTTAATGTTACTGTCTAAATTATACTAAATTCAAGTAAACTGTCACTGAAGAGCTTATTTTGTCTTGGTTTTTAATTATGTAAAGTAAAATACTTCAGTATTTTAAGAAAACCTAGAATTCACTGTGATTTGCACTTAGACCATTATGAATGTGCTGTCCTTTGTACGAATGTCAATGCATAGAACGTAGTGTTTTAAAATATAATTGGAATGCAATCCTTAAACAGTTTATCTTAAAACTCATGAAAACTAAATGCCTGTAAGTGTATACTTCAAATGAAAATGGTTTAAGCATGTCATGACTTTTAATCTGGTATGTAACAGTGCAGTGTTGCTCAAATTGTGTGATACGTGTGAACAGCCATCTTAAATGAGCAGTATACTGACTACCTAGCTGAATATACATAAGAAATATCACTGTAAAATTTCTACCTACCAATCATTAAAAAAAAAAAAGAAATTTTAAGAAAGCTCACATGGGCTGGGTGCTGGTGGCTCCTGCCTATAATCCTAGCTACTCAGGAGGCTGAGACCTGAGGGATGTGGTTCAAAGCCAGCCTAGGCAGGAACATCCATGAGACTCTTACCTCCAATTAACCACCAAAAATCTGGAAGTGGAGCCATGGCTCAAGTGGTAGAGCACTAGCCTTCAGCACAAAAGCTCAGGGACAGTGACCAAACCCTGAGTTCACGGCTCAGGGTCAGCACACACAGACACATACACAAAAGCTCACATGGCTTTCACCATGATTTCAGACACCAAGTCAGGAAGGTCGGCTGCAGGTCTACACCACCACAGAGCCACTCCTGGCCGCTGTGTGCCCGAGTACATGCAGAGGACACGATCTGCCGCACAAGGCAGGGCCACCTAACTCTGCAGACACCATCTCCCTAGCGTGACCTCAGTCTTGGCAGTGTCCACTCTGGAGGCTGAGCCCTGCTGCATCCTGGTACTGCCGCGGGAGCCTGTGCTGCTGCAGCTGGGGTGTGCAGTGGGCCACAGTCCTTCAAATCAAGGCCAACTGCTGACAGAGCATCGCTACCCTACCTTCTCAAGAGCCAGTTCTGCAGGAACTCAGATGAGGCTGGGCCTCTCCCCCTAGAAATCCTGATCTCTCCACTGGAAAGACAGGACCGAAACTGGCCTCCTGCCAATGGCATGTGACCCCCTAGCTGCCACTCTGTGGGGACACCTACGGTAAGAGGTGTGGGTGGGCCAGGGATTTTCTGCCCCAGTCACCACAGCTGACACGTGTCCCTTGGATGAGATGAGGTCTCGGGCGGCCGGCACAGCCAGGCCTACCACGGCTGGTGGCAGTCTCATCATTGCCTTGCTCCCAGCCTATCTCTGAGTTCTGTGACACCCCTGCATGTTCCAGGCTCCCCACAGCTAGCTTATCTTCCCCGCCTGGGGTCAGCAACCCTGGAAGCCAGAAAGACTCCTGAATACCACTCTAGATAGCACCAGTCCTCCCCCAAGCTAGGCTACAGCCACCTGACTCGACTCTGAAGCACCGTGGCACTGGCTCAAAAGGTCCGCCAGATGCTGCTGCCGCCTACTGACCAAAGCAAAGCTCCCAAATCAACTCAGCCTTCTCCCAACTCTCCACAGCTTTCTCGGTTTTCAAAAATAATTTAGTGCCGTAAGAAACTGCCTAGGAGTCCAGGCTCAACTGTGTATTTAGTAAACAACTGGGGAAAAACAAGTCTCTTCCTAGGAAGGAAGAGAAACCCACAGCAGGCTCTGGTGCTGCCTGCGGCACTGGGGCTCAGCTGCCCTAGAGCACAAGCCCTGTGGGGCAACACAGGCTGCGCCCTGCCTCTCACCCTAGTTCTCGTCCCTTTCCGTGGAACCTGAAGGACTTGGCAGCCCCGCCGGTCCCCTCTGCCCCAGAGGTCTTAGGATTGTGTCATTCTTTGCAGGAACCCAGGACCCAAAGACCACCCCTCCCACATCCTTTTTCTGACCGCATCTCCAGCTCCTTCCAGGACACCCAGCTTGGGGTCCCTGGTATCCTGAAGTCCTTGAGCAGAGGATGCAGTGGGTTTGGCCAGGAGGGTGGCAGATTGGGTCATCACTGCTGGAAACCCCTGGGTCATGTGCAAGGATGGCCCTGCCCACTTCCAGACACTGGCAGGAACCCTCCCTCTAGGACCCGGCTTCCAGTCCAGCACCAGCCTGAGAAAACAATGCCAGCCTCAAGATCCTCCCCCAAGCCCTGCCTGGCCCACTGCCCATATAGCAGTTCCCTACTGCTGCATCTGGACCAGCACAGAGAATCCTGGGCATGAGGACCATAGACATGGCCTTGGAGTCCTTTCCCACCCCACCCTCAGCAAGTTCAGGGACCAGCCTCCACTCAAGCTCGCCAGTGCCCACGGTGACACACATGACCACGCAGCCACAGGACAGGACAGTCAGGGACCAGCCTCCGCTCAAGCTCGCCAGTGCCCACGGTGACACACATGACCACGCAGCCACAGGACAGGACAGTCAGGGACCAGCCTCCACTCAAGCTCGCCAGTGCCCACGGTGACACACATGACCACGCAGCCACAGGACAGGACAGTCAGGGACCAGCCTCCACTCAAGCTCGCCAGTGCCCACGGTGACACACATGACCATGCAGCTACAAGACATCCAGGGAACTTAGCACAACACAACAGGATGAGGACAGGCCCCCCCCCCCCACCACCACGGGGAACAGGGGTGCTGTGCTGGACCTTGGCATGCACAGGAGGGCTGAGCAAGGTTTGGGGTGTGCATGTGGGGTGGGCAGCACGGGTGTGTATCGGGGTGGGCAGCACGGGTGTGCATGTGGGGTGGACAGCACGGGTGTGCACGTGGGGTGGGCAGCACGGGTGTGCACGTGGGGTGGGCAGCACGGGTGTGTATCGGGGTGGACAGCACGGGTGTGCACGTGGGGTGGGCAGCACGGGTGTGTATCGGGGTGGACAGCACGGGTGTGCACGTGGGGTGGGCAGCACGGGTGTGTATCGGGGTGGACAGCACGGGTGTGCATGTGGGGTGGGCAGCACGGGTGTGCATGTGGGGTGGACAGCACGGGTGTGCACGTGGGGTGGGCAGCACGGGTGTGCACGTGGGGTAGACAGCACGGGTGTGCATGTGGGGTAGGCAGCACGGGTGTGTATCGGGGTGGACAGCACGGGTGTGCATGTGGGGTGGGCAGCACGGGTGTGCATGTGGGGTGGACAGCACGGGTGTGCACGTGGGGTGGGCAGCACGGGTGTGCACGTGGGGTAGACAGCACGGGTGTGCATGTGGGGTGGGCAGCACGGGTGTGTATCGGGGTGGACAGCACGGGTGTGCATGTGGGGTGGGCAGCACGGGTGTGCATGTGGGGTGGGCAGCACGGGTGTGCATGTGGGGTGGACAGCACGGGTGTGCACGTGGGGTAGACAGCACGGGTGTGCATGTGGGGTAGGCAGCACAGGTGTGTATCGGGGTGGACAGCACGGGTGTGCATGTGGGGTGGGCAGCACGGGTGTGCATGTGGGGTGGGCAGCACGGGTGTGCATGTGGGGTAGGCAGCACAGGTGTGTATCGGGGTGGGCAGCACGGGTGTGTATCGGGGTGGGCAGCACGGGTGTGCATGTGGGGTGGGCAGCACGGGTGTGTATCGGGGTGGGCAGCACGGGTGGGCAGCCTGGCTTGTGGTTCCCCGCCTTCCACATGACAGCCAAGTTCGGAAGCCTAGAGACAAGCTGGCCAGAGGTCAAGGAAGGCCTGTGAGACGTCTCAGCTCTGCAGCCAGGACGCCCTCCGTGCCCACAGGCCGGGATTTCAAGTCCCTGCATAAACACCATGGGCTCCGTTTGTTTGTTTGTTTGTTTGTTTGTTTATTTGGTGCTGGTCCTAAGGCTTGAACTCAGGGCCTGGGCACTGTCCTTGAACTTCTGCATTCAAGGCTGGCATTCTACCACTTAAGCTACAACTCTACTTATGCCTTTTTTGGTAGTTAATTCGAGATAAGTCTCACAGATTTTCCTACCTGGGCTGTCTTTGAAACATGAGTCTCAGATCTCAGCCTGTCCATGGCTGCCAGTCCCCTCAGCTGGGCTGTTGAGGCTGGGTAAAGACTAATGGGATGTCGGGGCCACCGGGGAGGACATCTACAGGGGCACTTCCCAGGAAGGGCTCGAGAACAGAGTGCTCCAGGCCCCCTGCCAAAACAAGACAGGTTGGGAAGCAAAATGCACACATAGGGCTGCTGATGCAGGAGCAGCCACACTAAGCAGCTCGGGCCAGGGATCTAGGAAGGGGCTGCAGCCTAGTCAGTCCCCGGGTTCCGCTGACCACTCTAGGGACAACTGGACATGTAAGAGAAGCTACCTGTGCAGATGCTCTGGGGAACTGGGGACAGACACGACATCACACACACGCACGCACACGCGCGCGCACACACACACACACGCATGGTACCAGTCTTCTACTCACCTCGGCCATGTTGATGGAGCCCACAGCCAGTGTCTTGTAGCCCAGGATTGTACGGTTCTTGTACCGCTTTCTGCGTTGTAGCATGATCTGGAGTTTGTTGCCTTCTCTCTTCAGGAAGTGGGGGTACTGAGAGCAAAAGCAAGCCCACCTACAGTCTGGCTCAGCACTGTACCTAGGCCACCTATACCCCCTAAAATCTGTGATGAATGCCTGCTGACCCTGCTGGAGCCTTTCAGAGCCACACCGGGGCCTACAGCCCTGCCTCTACCACCTACCATGAGCCAGCAATCCATGAGGGTATCTCCCCTCAGCATGGTATTAGGAGCTTAATTTCTACATTAACAGCTGCTGGAAACTACAAGCTGAGACATCTGGGACAAGCCCATGCATGCCTGGGTGCCTCTGGAAGACTGAGGACATGCAGCTCCTCCACAGCCCCTCTGTCCAGATGCCAGCATGGCCTGGCCTGCTGGTGTGTTCTTCCATCATGTGGAAAGAGGAGGGTGTCCACACTGGAGCACTGAGCCTTCCCTACCAAACAGGAAGGCAGCAGCCCTGCCCACCACCGGCTGCCACACACCAGGCCCTCCAGCTTCTAACAGCAGCTCTCACCACCTGGTTGAGGCGACCGTGTGGACTGTGTGGAAGCAGGTCCACAGGGTCTCGGAGGCCACAAGAGAACTCAGTGTCAGAGTGAAGGGGACAGGTTGGTCTCATGGCTGCGTGCCTACACACACTTTTCAGAAGCCACATGGCCAGAAGGCAGGTGATCTGCATGCCTGGTAAGATTGCACTTCAATAAACCCGACTCCCACGAGAAAGGAGACACTCCCATCCCGGCCAGTACACAGCCCAGAAGCTGTGCGGGTGGGGTCAGATCCCAGCCAGGCAGACCAGGCGATGGGCCTTGGGGAGGGCGAAGGCCAGCACTGGCAGGGACTAAGGGATTTCCCTAAACCACAGCCCTGTGTGATGTATGACGTGGGGGATAGGAATAAACGGAGGCACACACATCTGGCTTCCCTGATGGTCAAGACTCTGAAGAAGAGCTGGAATGCCCTATGCCATACTGGGGCTGGGAAGCCTTCTATTAGCCCTATCTCATATAAGCTGACAGTCCGTCTCCACCACACACTACAGCCCATCTGGGCTCAAAGGGCTGCCAGCTCAGTATCCTTAGTTTCCACATGTTCCAGACCATTTTCTCTAAACACCAAGGGCAAAATGCTTTTAATTGATTAACTTGGTATTCTGTCTTCATCATTGCATTTTAACCAGGGGAAAGGTTGAAACCACAACAAAACCAATAAAGTTTTCTAATTAAGAACAAACCAAACCGGGCTGCCAGTGCTCATGCCTAAAATTCTAGCTACTCAGAAGGCTGAGATCTGAGGATCATGGTTCAAAGTCAGCCCAGGCAGGAAAGTCCGTGAGACTTATCTCCAATTAACCACCAGAAAACCAGAAGAGGCGCTGTGGCTCAAGTGGTAGAGTGCTAGCCTTGAGCTGAAGAGCTCAGGGACAGTGCCCAGAGTTCAAGCCCCACAACTAACAAGAACAGAAAAAACAGAAACAAGAGATGATGTAAGTAAAATGGGAGCTCCCAACATTTAGAGCACTAGCCCAGAAACGCCTACCACCAGAGCACTAACCCGAAACACCTACCACCAGGGCACTAACCCAGAAATAATCATCATTCAGAGCACTAACATGGAAGCACCCACCACCAGGGCATACTGGGCAAGGATATCCATCACCCAAGGCTCTGATTGGAGAGTGTCCGTCACCCAGGTTCTGACCAGGAACTTCTCACAACCTAGGGCTGTGGCCATTATCAGAGTGCTAACAAGGCATGTCCATCAGCCAAGGCTCTGGTCAGGGACATGTCCATCACTGGGGTGTTAACCAGGGCATGCCTACCATCTGTAGTGATGATGGGGTATTGTCTATCACCCAGGGGGCTGACAAGAGTGTTACTCACCTGGGGCATTGCCTGGAGAGTGTCTATCACTCAGGACTCTGACCTAGGAGTGGTCCCTATTGCTACTGCCCAGGTGGAAGACTTACCTGCAGAGAGAAGGTCAGGGCCAGGTCAGTCTCCACTTGTCCACTTGGAGGCAGTACAATCTCATGGGAACGCAAGATCCGTTTGGAGCCCTTTGAAGAAACAGACATCCAGTATAAGACGGGTGCCTTAGCCTGTAAGTCCCAGCTACTCAGCCTGTGATCCCAGCTACTCAGGAGGCTGAGATCTGAGGATCATAGTTGGAAACCCACCTAGGCAAGAAAATCCATGAGACTTGTTTTCTTCTTCTCCTCCTTCCTTGCTTCCTTTCTGCCTTCCTTCCTTCTCCTCCTCCTCCTCCTCCTTTCTTCTTGTGGGTCATGGGACTTAAACTCAGGGCCTGGGCGCTGTCACTGAGCTCTTTTGCTCAAGGCTAGCACTGTACCACTTGGAGCCTCAGCACTACTTCTGGTTTTCTGGTAGTTATTTGGAGATAAAAGTCTCATGGACTTTCCTTCCCAGGCTGGCTTCAAACTGAAAGCCTCAGATCTCAGCCTCCCAAGAAGCTAGAATTACAGGCAGGAGGCACTGGTGCCTGGCTCCCTAAGACTCTTATCTCCAATTAACTACCAAAAAAGCTGGAAGCAGACCCGTGGCTAAAGTAGCTCAGGTACAGTGCCCAGACCCTGATTTCAAGCCCTAGGATTGGCACCAAAAATAAGAAAGACACCTTAAACTGATGCCAGCTTGTGACATCATTACTCAATGTTCTTCAATTGATCAGGACAAAAATGCTCAGCCTGGATTGAGAAGAGTAAACACACATAATTCCCAGGGCCCCTTTGGGGACATTTATCAGGAGCCCTAATAATTAAAAATCCTGATTACACCAAGATTTGCCCAAGAAATCAGAGATCAAGAATGGATCCAGGGGGGCTGGGGATATGGCCTAGTGGCCAGAGTGCCTGCCTCGTATTCATGAGGCCCTGGGTTCGATTCCCCAGCACCACATATACAGAAAATGGCCAGAAGTGGCGCTGTGGCTCAAGTGGCAGAGTGCTAGCCTTGAGCAAAAAGAAGCCAGGAACATTGTTCAGGCCCTGAGTCCAAGCCCCAGGACTGGCCAAAAAAAAAAAAAAAGAAAGAATGGATCCAGGGCTAAGAATGTGGCCTAGTGGTAGAGTGCTTGCCTCACATGCATGAAGCCCTGGGTTCAATTCTCAGCACCACATCAACAGAAAAAGTGGGCTGGGGATGTGGCCTAGTGGAAAAGTGCTTGTCTCCCATACATGAAGCCCTGGGTTCAATTCCTCAGCACCATGTATATAGAAAAAGCCAGAAGTGGCACTGGCTCAAGTGGTAGAGTGCTAGCTAGCCTTGATGAGCAAAAAGAAGCCGGGGACAGTGCTCAGGCCCTGAGTCTAAGCCCCAGGACTGGCATAAACAAACAAACAGAAAAGGCCACAAGAGGCGCTGTGGCTCAGGCTCAAGTGGTAGAGTGCTAGCCTTGAGCAACAAAGAAGCCAGGGACAGTGCTCAAGCCCTGAGTCCAAGCCTCAAGACTGGCAACAAAACAAAAAGAATGGACCCAGCAGGATGTGACGACCAACACCTAAACTCTAGCTACTCAGGAGGCCTCTAATCCTAGCTACTTAGGTGAGACCTGAGGATTGAGTTTTGAAGACAGCTGTGGAAGACATGTCCAAGAGATTCAATCCCTGAAATAACTAGTGAAAAGCCAGGATGGAGATATGGCAGAGCACTAGCCATAGCAAGAAAGCTGAGAGAGCATGTGCTTGCCAGCACAACTACGTAAGGAATATAAACAGCCTGGACATAAACAAAAGATCCTATTTGAAAATTAACTATAGCAAAAAGGGTTAGGGGGCATGGCTCAAGGGAAGAGCACCTGTCTAGCAAGCACAAGCACTTAACCCCACTACCACCAAAAAAAGGAAGGAAGGGAGGGAGGGAAGATACCTGCTAAAGTGAATGCAGTTACCAAAACTCAGTATAGCATAGCTGGCTTTGCACAGCAGGCTGCTAACCTCCTCCATCTGCAAGGCCAAAGTTCAGACACTAGGCACTCTTTTATTTATTTGTTTTTGCCAGTCCTGGGGCTTGAACTCAAGGCCTGAGCACTGTCCCTGGCTTTGTCTTGCTCAAGGTTAGCACTCTACCACTTGAACCACAGTGCCACTCCCAGCTTTTTCTGTGTATGTGGTGCTGAGGAATCGAACCCAGGGCTTCACTCATGCTAGGCGAGCGCTCTACTGCTAAGCCACGTTCCCTAGTCCTACCAGGCACTCTTGAAAAGGCAGAGTGAAGCCAGGCCTGCTGGTACACGTCTGTAATTCAGCTACTCAGAGGACGGAGGCAGGACGATTATGAGCCGAAGACGGCTCAAAGTTGGTGAGACTTTATCTTATCTAGGCGCTGGTGGCTCATGCCTATAATCCTAGCTATCCAGGAGGCTCACAACGAAAGCCAGCCCAGGCAGGAAAGTCCATGAGAATCTATTTTCAATTAACCACCAGAAAATTCCCAGTGGAGCTGTAGCTCAAAAGTGGTAGAGCACTAGGCTTGAGTAAAAAACTGAGGCAGTACCCGGGCCCCGAGTTTAGGCCCATGACCCACAATAAATAAACAACCTAGGGATATGACTCAAGTGATAGAGCAATGGACTAGCACCTATGAGGGCCTGGGTTCAAGTCTCAGTATCACCCAAAGAGGAGAAAACAGAATACCCAGGATCCAGAGACACTGTTCCAGGGTAAGATTAGCACAACTCTAGGGACAGATCCATAAAGGCACAGATAGATGCAGAAAGGCATGGTCGGGACTCAAGGGAGCCTCGGTCAGCAGGCGACAACCAGTAAGTGAACAATGAACTCGTATGAAATACAACAGGACCCCACCTCTCACTTTACATCAAACTAAATGCAACGCTAGTGGGTCAAAGATATTCGTTAGTGTTCTTTATAAGTTTCTATTCCAAAAATGAACTCTGCGTGCTCAGTGCTGGAACAGGGGTAAGAAGAGCAGGCAGCTGGCTGCAGAGAACACAAGGTGAGTCTCACTGACTGGGAGAACAGAGGTGGGCACAGGAGTCCGTGTGGGGCCCTGGGCCACATGGGCAGGAACAGCAGGTCTGGGGCACAGGGGCAGAGCTGGCAGGGTACCTGAGGTGAATGAGGCTCTGCCCAGACACTCAGCTTCCCAGCTCTGGATCCACACAGCCCGTGCTAAGGCTGTAAGAGCCCCTCCCCACCGCGGTTTCAGTCCATCTCAGCACCTTCCTCACAGGGGATGTGAGCTGGCCTAGGCATGGCAGGTACCAAGGACAAGCATACAGGCACAATCAGAGGGCCACTGGCGCAGGAGTGAGGCTGCATGCCTGACCCTCCTCCGGGGGCTGAGAAGCAAGGCTTGGCTAGGCCAAGGACATGCGGGGCACAGCGCAGGGGCTGTGGGGCGAGAAGAGCAATCAGTGATGATCTGGTGCAGATCAGATGCAGGTGCAGAGCAGAACAGATGGGACACGAAGTGTCCAGGAACATCCGGTGAGAGGCTGGGGTCTGCTGGGCAGGGCAATGAGCTCAAGGGGGCAGGATGGAAACAGGCCCATCCAAGGAAGCATGTCCAAAGGATTGGGAAGACTTAGCAATGACAGAGTCTGAAGAAGAGCCACAGAGGGGTTGGGAATATGGCTTAGCGGTAGAGTGCACGCCTTGCATGCATGAAGCCCTGGGTTCGATTCCTCAGCACCACATAAACAAAAAAAGCCAGAAGTGGCTTTGTGGTTCAAGAGGTAGAAGGCTAGCCTTGAGCAAAAAGAAGCCAGGAACAGTGCTCAGGCCTTGGGTCCAAGCCCCAGGACTGGCAAAAAATAAAAATTAAAAAAAAGAAGAGCCACAGAGTCAGGTGGCTGAGGTCAGAGGCCAAGGAGCAGGTCAGAGGATAGGGTCAGCCAGCCACCTCCGGGTACATGTTCCAGGTACCAGTTCAGATACCACAACAGGTCTAGTGCTATATTGCTGTAGAAACCTTAGGATACCCTAACCCCTCTCTAGCCAAGGGCCTAGAGTGCAGTGTCGTGGTAAGGACTCTCAGTGGGCACCCTGAATGACCTGCAGTGGGTTTTGGCCAGGAGAACAGCTAGAACTGTGCCTGGGCCACACCAGCGCTCTCCTGGCCTGGCCTGGCCTGGCGTATCCCAACTCCATGCAGAATGTGTCTGACCACCAGCTTGGGGGCCACCTGAGGGCCAAGGCCTGTGGGATCCCTCTGACACACAGTCCTACCTGGGTGCTGAGAGCCCAGCAGTGCCTCTGGGGAAGGACTCCACAGACCTCTATTTGAAGGAGAACACTTGGTAAGTGGAGGAGATAGGACAGGCCTCAAAGTCATCTCTGTGTGTGGGGCTCCACGTGGAGGAGGAAGAGCCTACTGAGAGGCTCACAGCTGGCTCTGCACACCAAGCTTGCTGCTCCAGGACATGCCAGATGCCACCAGTGGTATGGATGGAGGCGGGGGGTGAACATGGGCTCCCTGGGCAGAACACATAACTCTGGGGTAGAGGCCGGGGTCAGCAGTGAGCGGCTGTCTTCTATGGTGCGCACAAGGTCTCCTGTGTGAGGCTAGCTGGCCCTGCACATACCACACGCAGCGAGCAGTCCCCTGCAGAGGTTACCAGAGAGACCTGGGCAGCCAGGGCTGAAAGCCACATCATATCCTTGAGAGTGCAGCTGGTCCTGTGGGACCCAAAATAGTTAAGGTGGCCCATAGGAATGGTGGGCCATCTGGATAGACCTGGGACTGCTCTTCTCTGAGAGAGTAACTTATCCTTCTGTAAGGGCTTCAGGGAAAACTAAAGCAAGGCCTGTCAATGCTCCCTGCAGAAACCCATAAACGGTGGGAGAGGGTGGAAGAGTGTGGGCCAGGGTTCTGGTCCAGAGCTGGGCCCCTCTTGTCTTTCTGCTCCTTATGGGGTCCTCCCTTGGTGGGAGGACTTAAGATGAGAGGCAGGCAGCAGGTTCCGAATGGGAAGCAACTGAGAGCAGGGTGAGGGAGCCTAGCCACTGCCCAGGGCCCCCTGGCCCACTCTGACCTGTAAAGTGAACACATGCTCACCTGCATCTTGACAGCAATCACCACAGACATGAGCTCCTTCTCCAGCTCCCTAAGCACGGCCAGCTTCGTGAGGGTCAGGCTGCATAACCTGCAAGGAAGCGGGACTTAGTCTCAGGAGGGTCCTGGGCACCCTCCCAACATTGCAGTTTCCACTGGGCACTTGGCAAGGCCTGCTCCCTGACCATGCAGGAACTTGGAGACAGGCAGGAGAGGCAGACCTCAGAGGGGAAATCTTAGCCTGGCATTCGAGAGCACAGAACAGAGGTTCCCGCCACCACCCCCCCCCCCCCAGACCAGAGCGCTGGTACCAGCCTGAGCCCTGCCCCCACATGGCCCCCCGCCCCCCAGGCCCTCCAGGCGGATGTGAATACTCCTTTAACTCCCATTTTACCTCTGTATGCTGTTCTGAGGCCTTAGGGTGTCTTGGAGATGCTTGTTGCCCTGCCTAGGGATGATGGAGGTGACACATACACTACCCAGTGGCTTGTCCCCGGGGAGGATACACGGCTGCCCTGCCTGTATCTGCAGAGCCTGACGAGTGTGAGCACACATCTTCCTGGAGGTATCTAGTACCACCTATGTACATACACATGTGCACATGCACACAAGCATACACACTTATGCACACACATGTGCACGTGCACATGCACACAAGCACACACACAGTTATGCACACATGCTCTTAGAACTCCACAAAGATGGTTGAAGCTCCTGGCTTTCAAAGGTGTGAACATGTGGTTTCTAGAAGCTTCTTTATAGCTCTCTTTGAAGCCTAATTACTTAGATACTGCACAGGTAAACGTGCTCTGTCCAGATGAAGACGGTCCTAGCCACTTAGCACATCTTTCAGTTCTAGGACAAACAAGCCCGGTCTGTGATCATCTCTGTGGGCAATCTAGATTTTAGCATCTATCCTGAGCTGTTGCTGGATCTTCAACATGTGAATCTCAAGCAGCAAGAAGGCGTCAAATAGAGGCAAGCCACGGAGCCTGCCTCTAACCCCCAATGTGTACATCATGTGTTTCTGGCTCCATGCCAGAGGATGTGGGGATGTAAGGTCTCTCACCACCCTTCCTAGCCAGGTCTCAGGGGTAATGAGTCAGATGAGCCATGAGTTCCTTGGCTCAGGGTCTTGGAACGGCATGCGGTCCATAAGCACCCACTAGGAATGAGACTTCCCATCACTAGAATTCAGATGGGGCCCTGCCCTCTTCTAGATACTCAGTGACAACAGCGAGATTATGTGCACCCCACTGAGAGCTGGGGGAAGGGAAGGGAAGGGAAGGGAAAGGAAGGAAGTGATGGGAGTGCTCCCAGCAGGATGTGCCAGACAGCACCGTCAGCTGCTCAGAGGCAAAGGCAATTATTCCAGTTGTCTACACACCAGAGAGGGCTGTAAGAGCTAGTCAGGACAAAAGATCAAAGCCAAGGGTAGATGGAGGATGCTTCTAACACCTTGGTGGGGTGTGGGTGTGGGTTTCAGACAAAAACCCACCACTGTGAGCCGCACCTACAGGGCCACCAAAGCCACCAGCCAGGCTATGTGACTCTGGTCCACAGCACACTGGAGAAGCAGAAGAGGCAGGAATCCCTGGGGAGCTGACACGTGACTGCCCTCTGTATGTATGTGCAGAGCTTCACACGCATGAGTGCCCACCTTCCTGGAGGCAGCGACACAGAACTCAGTGGCCAAGCCCTTGCAAGCCCTGCTCTGCGGGACAAGGGATAAGGGGAGGACAGCAGAGTCTCATCAGACTAATATTTAGGATGTCATACAACTGGAAATGGACGTCTTCCTGGGATTTCAGATCATGGTAGAACACAAAGTAAGACTGAGGAAAACAAAACCTAAAGATGACAATCATAATGGAAGGAAGATGGAAAGCCCTTAGTTACCTGGGGAACTGAACAACAGCTGACCTACTGGTCAGACAGGATGTCTCCAGGCAACTTGCAAGGCAAGCAGGAAGGATTACTGGGCAAAATCAGCACCTCTCTTTCTTTCTTTTTGGTGATATGGGATGTGAACTCATGGCTTTGTGCTTGCAAGGCAGGTAACCATCCACTGGAGTCAACCACTAGCCCTTCTATACTTTAGTTATTTTTTTTAATAGTATCTCACATTTTGCCAAGGGATAGCTTGGACTGCAATCCCTATTTACAATTTCAGTATAGCTGCGAGGCACAGGCTGACACATCGGTTTTTTTATAGGCCGACAGTGTTTTGCAAACTTTTGTCCTGCTAGCCTTGGAGTGTGAGCTTTTCCATCTCACTTCCTAACCAGCTAGGATTACAGTTGAGAACCACTGCCTCAGGTGTGAAACTCTGTCCTAAAAACAAAGGAAAAGATGGCACCAGTAACTCACCCCTGTAATCACCCCTGAGTAGCTGGGGCTACTCAGGGATCTGAGATCTGAAAATTGTGGTTCAAAGCCAGCTATAGTAGGCAAGTCTGTGAGACTCATCTCCAATTAAACACCAAAAGCTGGAAGTGGAGCCATGGCTCAATTGATAAGAGTGTTAGCCTTGAGAAAAAAAAAGCCCAGGAATGGCACCCAGGCCCTAAGTTCAAACCCCAGGACTGGCATATGCATATGCATGCCTGTGTGATTACACACACACACACACACAAAAACACACGGACAATCAGGGTGCTACAGGCTCATGCCTGTAATCCAAGCTACTTAGAAGAATGGTGGTTCCAAGCCAGTCAGGCAGGAAAGCCTGTGAGACTCTTACTGTAAGATTCACCAGAAAGGAAACCCACCACATGGTTCAGGTGAGAAGAGTTTATTAGGGGCAGAACAAACTCCCAGCCCACACATGATGGAGGGGCAAAGAGACAGAAGGGAAGGAAGAAGGGAAAAAGAGAAAAGAGCAAGAGAGAGTAAGAGAGAAAAGGAAAGGCCAGGGGTTGTAGTGAGCCAGATTATATAGGAAAAGGATGGGAGATGTGGCCAGGAGGATTGGATGTGACCTCAGAGAAGGAGGAGGTAACTGTCTCCAGGTGTGCCAGTTACCTAACTAACTCAGGTACTGGGTGCAGACTTAAACAGGTGGGGGGGGGGGCATCTCCACGGAGCCCTCCTGAGGGTAGGTAGACCTTACACTTACCTCCAATTAGCCACTAAAAAAGCTCGAAGTGGAAGTGTGGTCCGTGCCGTAGAATGACAGCCTTAAGCAAGAAGGCTAAGCAAGAGTGCATGACCCTGAGTTCAAGCCTCAATACCAGCAGTCATGTGCACACACACACACACAAATCCTAGTAACACCAAACCACCACCACCACCACCCTAGGGAAAAAAGCATAAGGAAGGAGATTATAAGGTTTATTAAGGTAGGTAACCAATAAAGGAGAATGCCATGCAGTATTCAGTCAGTTTATTCCTGAACTGCTGGCCTGTGATCAAGCTGATGCATGGCCAGAGAAGGGGTGACCCCCCCACCGGGCCCTGTCTTATCTAGGGCAGGGAGGTGTGGCCAGGTGGATTAGGATGTGACCTGGGGGAGGGGAGGGGGAAGTAACTGCCTCCAGGTCTGCTGGTAAAGCGGGGGAGGGGCATCTGTATGGAGCCCTCCCGAGGTGGTCCTTACAGAGATAACCCAGGTAAAATCAGAAACAACTAAATTGAAAATAGAGAAAATAAAATGTTTGAGAAGATCAACAAATTTCATTAAGCTTTTATTCAAGGACAAAAAGAGAGGACAGTTTTATCAGAAAGAAAAGATAGGACTACAAAGTGGGGGAGGGGGGGCAGCATAAGAACCCAACACAGCTGCAGCGGAGATACAATATAACAACCCTTGAAAGGAGCCAACTACCAGAACTCACCAAGATGAAACCAGAAAAGAGAACAGTCCTACTTAATAATCTAAAGATACTCTGACAAAGAAACCTCCAGGCAAACTGAAGTAGATATTCACAAAGAAAGGCAGGTAGAGCTCAGTGGTACAGTGCTTGCTATGAATAAGTAAACAAAAGAAAAAATGATACAAATTCTATATCATATCTTGTAGAAAGCAGGAAGGGAAAATTCTCAAGGCATTTTATGAGATCTCTACTGTTATCAACAGTAGACAAAAATAGCACAAGAAAGGGAAGAGAGAAAAGGTAAACTACAGCCAGGCTAGTGGCTCACACCTATAATCCTAGCAGCTGAAATTCAAGGATCATGGTTCAAAGCCAGAGCTGAGAGGAAAAGGAAAGTCCAGGAGACTCATCTCCAATTAAACATGAGAAGCCGGAAGTGAGCTATGGCTCAAATAATAGCAGAGTGCTAGCCTTGAACACAAAAAGCTCAGGGGCAGCACCCAGGCCTGGAGTTAAAGGCCCACAACAACAACAAAAAGAAGAATTCAGTCAGTCTAGTGGTTACCATTCGCGGCCTGGGTTCACTTCCCGGTCAGGGAACCAAAAAGAAAAGAATTCAATTTGTAAATGAGCAAATGAATTGACCAGACAACTCTTCAAAGAAGTACAAATGGCCAATAAATACATGAAGAAATGATTAATAGCTAGCCTTAAAGGAAATAAAAACTACACTGAGATTGCAATTTATCATCTCAGTCAGAATGATAATTATCAAAAATCCAACTAACAGCAAATACTGGTCCTCACCAGTTTTGGGAAAGGGGAAACTAGTGCACCCACTAAGGAAATCAGTATGGAGGTTCTTCAAAGTAATAACAATGTGACTATCATATGATCTTGCTATTCTACCAGGCCTATGCCTAGTAGATCCAAAGCAAATCAACATACAATGGAGGCATCTGCACACCTATGTGTACTGAAGCACTATTCACAAAAGCCAAGCTGTGGAATCAGCCTAGGTGCCCACTGACAGATGAATGGATAAAGAAAATGTGACAGACACAGTGAAGTATTATGCAATCACTAGGAATGAAGCCAAGCTGGGTGTCTGTGGCTAGCTACTCAGGAAACTGAGATCTGAGGATAGTGGTTCAAAGCCAGCCTGTGCAAGAAAGTCTATCAGACTCTTATCTCTAATAAACTACTCAGAAGGGGCTGGGAATATGGCCTAGTGGCAAGAGTGCTTGACTTGTATACCAGCACCACATATATATAAAATGGCAGAAGTGGCGCTGTGGCTCAAGTGGCAGAGTGCTAGCCTTGAGCAAAGAGAAGCCAGGGACAGTGCTCAGGACAGTGCTCAGGCCCTGAGTCCAAGGCCCAGGACTGGCAAAAAAAATAAAAATAAAAAAAATAAACAAACTACTCAGAAAAAGCCAGAAGTGGCGCTATTGGCTCAAGTGGTAGAGCACTAGCCTGGACCAAAAGAAGCTCAGGGACAGCACCCAGGCCCAGGGTTCAAGCCCCAGGACTGTCAAAATAAAAAGAATGATGCCATTCACACATTTGAACTAGGATCACAGGTCAAGTGGTTGAGCCACCTACCTAGCAAATTGGAGGCTGAGTTAAAACACCAACACCGAGCCAGGGGCCAGTGGCTCACGCCATTAAGCCTAGCTACTCAGAAGCCTGAGATCTGAGAATCCTGGTTTGAAGCCAGCCTAGGCAGGAAAGGCCATGAGATTCTTATTTCTAATTAACAACCAGAAAACCAAAAGTGGTGCTGTGGCTCAAAGTGGTAGAGTACTAACCTGGAGCACAAAAGCCCAGGGACAGCGCCCTGAGTTCAAGCCCCATCACCAACACAAAAACAAAAACAACCAACCCAATACCATCAGACTCTCTTCCCCACTTCCCTCTTGTAACCTCGGTGGTTAAGGCCTTGTGATAAAGGCTTGGCATCCTGCATCTTTAGGGGGTAGGGCCTAGTAGGATACACATTCACAGGGGACTGTAGGGCTCATCCCTTGCTCTTATACACACACCTGCCTTTTTATTTCCTGGATACTAGGTGGGCAGCTTGTTCCACCCACCCACCCACCACAATGTGTTTCTTCACCACCAAACAAGCAATGGGGCAGCAGACCATGGGCCGAAACTTCAACACTGTAAGCCAAAATAAGTCTTTCTTTATATGTCAGTTATCTCCAATGTTTGCTATCATGACAGAAAGCTGATACAGAAAACTGGTGCCACGCGTGGAGTCATTGCTGTGACTATCCTGACAGAGCAGAGGAACTTTGGAATTAATTCCAAAAGGTTTGGAAGAACAGAATAAAGAAAGGCTAGGAAGTGGAGAGTGGGGTCATTCATGATAAAAACACGCTGCAAGTCAGGAAGGGACGGCTTCCTCAGTCTAAGAGTTGGTGTGAAATGCCCGAAGTCACTACTTCCCCTTGCCAACACAGCTGCTGTCACAACTGTCAGTGTGTCCTGGCCAGAACAACAGGCGAGGAAGGAAAAGGAAAGCTACCCTCATCTGCAGACACCATGACTGTGCATGTAGAGAATCCAAGGAATGCAGGAAACGTGAAGCCCAGCTCTGAGAAGCAGTGAGCTTCATGAACCCACGTGAGGCCAGGTGGCCTGCAAAAAGCAACCATACACTGCATGCCAGCAGCGAACAACTGGATGTCAGGTGTTAGACCCTCTACTTACTACAGCACCAATAAATACTCACATCTAAAACAAACGTAGAGCTGCCAACTCCCAAGGACTGACAGAGGACACAAAGGTCCAATAAAGCCCACCATGCTTACTAGGTGCCTAGCAGTTTCCCCTAAAATTCCAGAAGATTTTGTTGTTGTTGTTAAAATCAACAAAGTGTAATCAGGCACTGGTGGCTCACACCTGTTATCCTAGCAACTCAGAAGGCGAAGATCTGGGAATCATGGTTCAAAGCCAACCTGGGCAGGAAAGTTTTTGTGAGACTCTTGTCTCCAACTAACCACCAGAAAATCAGAAGTGGTGCTGTAGCTCAAAGTGACAGAGTGCTAACCTTGTACAAAAAGAGCTCAGGAACAGTGCCCGGGCCCTGAGTTCAAGCCCCCTGAATATCCCTCCCCCCCCCAAAGAAAATCAACAAAGTGATTTTAAGTTTTATATGCAAAAGAGTTAGACTAGTCAAAGCAAGTTGGAGAAAGGACTCACCCTGACCTACAATAATTGAGACAGGGCAAGGCTGACAGAGGTTTAGAAAAGATGAACAGAATAAAGACCCGGATAAATTGCACTTTATCATAGTTTAAGACTTGCACTGTTAAGAAACAAGCTTTGAATGGGAGAATATTTTTACTAGCTACATATTTCACAAAAGATTTTAGCTAAGGTACAACAAGAACTCTCATAACTCAACATTATGAAAGCAAAGAGCCTAACGAGAAATGAACAAAATACCTGGATGTTTATCCAGAAAAGACAGATAACAAAGGGCTGAGAATATGGCCCAGTGAAAGAGTGCTTCCCTCGTATACATGAAGCCCTGGGTTCAATTCCTCACTACCACATAAACAGAAAAAGCCAGAAGTAGGTACTGTGACTCAAGTGGTAGAGTGCTAGCCTTGAGCAAAAAGAAGACAGGGACAGTGCTCAGGCCCTGAGTTCAAGCCCCAGGACTGGCCAAAAAAAGAAAAAAAAAAGTACTCACTGCCTTATTATGAAACTGTAACCCCTCTGTACATCACTTTGACAATAAATAATTTTTAAAAAATAAATAAAATCGCAAGAGCCAGGCGCCAGTGGTTTATATCTATAATCCTAGCTATTCAGGAGGTTGAGATCTGAGGGTCGCAGTTCGAAGCCAGCCAATGCAGGAAAGGCCATGAGACTCTTATCTACAAATAACTGCCAAAAGCCAGAAGTGGAGCTGTGGCTCAAGTGGTACAGCACCAGCCTTGGACAAAAAAGGGTCAGTTCCTAAGCCCTGGGTTCAAGTCTTATTGGTGCGTGTGCACACGCAAGCACACACACACTCTTCTGAGCTGCATATTGTGGCTCAAGCCTGTAATCCAAGTTACTTGGGAGGTGGAGATCAGAAAGATCCTGGACTAGGTGAAAGGTCAGTGAGATCCATCTCAATCAATAGAAAGCTAGATGTGGTGGCATGCATCTGTCATCCCAGCTACACAGGAAGACTGCAATCCAGGATAGTCCAGATGACACAGGCTCTAAAAAACAAGAAGGGCCGAGGAAATGGCTTAAGTGGTAGAGCACCTGCCTAGCAGCTCCAAGGCCCTGAGTTCATACCTAGTACCAACAAAAACCAAATCTCGGTCCACCAATACAATGGACACTACATTCAGAATGGACTACATTCAGCTAGCACTTACTGGGAACCCAGCAAAGTTAAACTGTAGGAGCATTGTTCTATGACAAAAGCCATTGTCAGCAAGTCAGAGCTGTGTCCATCCATTCTGGAAAAGAGAGGGCTAATAGGACAGAGACCAGTGGTGCAGGTGGGCCCAGGGTGAACACCATGGGTCGGCCAGGGAGCAGGTCTGGAGTGCAGCTGTCCAACATTCTGGGCCTACCTGAATATGAAGATAGAAAAATTTATATTTGTTAAAACTCAAGAACTATAAAACTTAAGAGATATAGAGAAAGGAACTTTACCATATAACTTTTAAAGAATTGAAGGAAAAAAAGCGCTGGTGGCTCACACTTATACTTCTATACTCCGGAGGCCAAGATCTGAAGACCATGGCTCAAAGTCAGCCAGGTAGGAAGGACCGAGAGACCCTTATCTCCAAGTAACCATCAAAAGGCCAGAAGTAGAGCTGTGGTTCAAGTGGCAGAGCACTAGCCTTGATCAAAAGATCTGGGACAGCACCCAGACCCTGAGTTCAAGCCCTGGGACAGGCACAAAGAAAAAAAAGCCCACAATCCCACAAACAAGCTGGGCAACAAGTATTACTGCCTCCTCTGATACTGTGCCTGCTTGAAGCAGGTGAGCCATGGCCAGTCTAGTGCATGCTTTTTTTTTTACACTCCCCTCTTAGTTTTATTTTTTCTGAATAATTACTTATTTATTGTCAAAGTGATGTACAGAGGGGTTACAGTTTCATACATAACAGTGCATGCTCTTGAGAGCAGAGACACCTATTGATTCAGAAGAGCATCCTTTTAAGCTTACAGGTGTCCCTTGAAAAGACAAAGAGACGGCCCACAGAAGACAGTATGTTCCCCAGCATCGGATCCCCTCTGTCCTGAGAAGATGGTGTCTCCAAGACTGGCCAAGGTTGCCAGACATACCCGGCAGGCTGCCCACACTCCCAAGGCAGATCCCCTTCTGGGGACCAGTACTACTTCCCAGGTGGCAGGCCTATGGTAGCTCCTTTCCCTGGCTCCAGTGACAGAGCCACCTTGGACCCAGGGGTGGAGAGCCACCTGGAAAGAGGCCATCAGTAAGCCAGGATACAGTTAGCCTATCATCTCGAGCACCTAGTTACAGAAACGCCTTGTGTTCTACACCACCAGAGCCAGCCAACATCAATGGACAACAGATGCAGCACAGGACAATGTTTACGAGTGGTCCTTAGAGAAGCTGTGGGGCTGGACAGGTATTCCTTGGCCATGAACTTCCTGTCTATTACTGATGAGCCCTTTGCCTATTTTTCCATCAGGTTGAATTTCTGTTAGATTTTTTTTTTTTTTTTGGCCAGTCCTGGGGCTTGAACTCAGGGCCTGAGCACTGTCCCTGGCTTTTTACTCAAGGCCAGCACTCTGCCACTTGAGCCACAGTGCCACTTCTGGCCGTTTTCTATATATGTGGTGCTGGGGAATTGAACCCTGGGCGTCATGTATACCAGGCAAGCACTCTTGCCACCAGCCATATCCCCAGCCCCCCATCAGGGTTGAATTTCTATAGATGTCTAGGAATTCTGTGTTCTAGATATTAGTCTTTGGCTAATATCTCCTCCTATGTGAAGGTATCACTCAAGTGTTTAATTTTTAATATATGCTATGCATGTTCCCCAGAAGTTATATGCCTGTTTGGCTTTTCAGGAGTACTGAGGTTTGAACCCAGGGCCCCATAGCAAATGCTCTACTATTTGAGCCATCTCCCCAACCTTCTTGGTTTGTTTGTTTGTTTGTTTCAGATAGGGTCTCTTAATTTCCAGGCTGGCCTCAAACTCCTGATTCTCCGGACTCTACCTCCCCCAATAGGTGGGATTACAGATGTCACCACACCTGGCTTGTTTGTGCCTGGCCTTCTGCCAACTCATACATCATTTTAATTTGTATAACTCATTTAAATTAATTTATATCTGCTAAAGAAACCTCTTCTGTTAAGACTGAATGCTGTGTTCCCCTCCAAATTCATGTTGAAATCCTCATCTCAAGGTGACAAAATTCAGAAGTAAGGCCTTTGAGAGGGGAGTAGGTTATGGAGATGGAGCCTCATGAGATCACAAAGAATGCAGATGACTGCTGCTGCTTTTGCCCTGAGGACTTGGCAGGAGGATGGCCATCACCCTCAAAGTGGACTCGCCAAGGATAGTCTGCTGGCATCCTGACCTTGGGTTTTCAGGTTGGAGCTCTGAGACTGTCTGTCTGGTGACACTGGCTACACACAGTGAGTCTCTCAGGCCACACAGACCGAAGCTTTCGTTAAAGTTGCTTGTCCTTTTATACACGGTTTACTTTATTGATTATTACTGCAATTATTTGTGTGATACTGGAGTTTGAACTTAGGGTTTGTTTGAACTTAGCCTTTTTTGCTTTAGCTGGGTTTTTTGTTGTTGTTGTTGTTTTAGTTTTTTTGCCAGACCTGGGGCTTGGACTCAGGGCCTGAGCACTGTCCCTGGCTTCTTTTTGCTCAAGGCGACAGTCTATCTCTTGAGCCACAGTGCCACTTCAGGCTTTTTCTGTTTATATGGTGCTGAGGAATCGAACCCCCGGCTTCATCCATGATAGGCAAGCACGCTACCGCTAAGCCACATTCCCAGCCCCACACTAGCTATTTTTTAAGTCTCATGTTTAATCCTGGGCTTGGATAGCAGGGTAGCTGAAATGATAGGTATATACTACCATGCCAAGCTACTGGCTGCTGTGAGGTCTAGAAAACTCTGTGCTGGGGGCTGGGAACATGGGCTAGTGGCAAGAGTTCTTGCCTTGTATACATGAAGCCCTAGGTTCGACTCCTCAGCACCACATACACAGAAAAAGCCAGAAGTGGCGCTGTGGCTCAAGTTGGCAGAGTGCTAGCCTTGAGCAAAATGAAGCCAGGGACAGTGCTCAGGGCCTGAGTTCAAGCCCCAGGACTGGGGGGTGGGGGGAAGAAAAAAGAAAGAAAACTGTGCTGGGCTTAGCCTTGGACCAAGGACCCCATCAACTGTCACCGGAACTCACTCATCTTGGAAATCTGAAGTTGCACCATTGAACACACATTCCCCATCCCCTCGCTGGCCCTGGCTACCACATGACTACTTCCTGTCTCTGATTCTGACTCCACTCCATGTGACAAATACATCAGTGTTTGTTTTTCCCTAACCATCTTACTTCACTGGGCACAACTGCCTCAGGTCCATCTGCATTACAGCATGTTGTCAGAATGCCCTTCCTTTGAAGGGTGGATAGACCATGTTTTGTTTACCCATCCACTGGCCTGTGAGTACTCAGGCTGCTTCTTTCTCTTGATCACTGTGAATGATGCTGGGTTGGACACTGGTGTGCAAATATCTCTACTAGTCCTGCTCTAAATTCTTCTGAACAGATACCCAAAATGAAATTTCTGGACCACAGGGTACCTTAAAGGTATAGTTTTCCACAGCACAGCTACACTCCCACCAACAGTGCGCATGAGATTGGTTTTAAACTTGGAGCCTTTTGTGAAGAAGGGTTCTCTTGCAGCTGCCTCTCACAAACCCAAGACTCATCCAAGAGCCACAACCTTTCTCTACACCACCCAGAATGTAGAGGCACACATGAAAACCTCCAAATCCATGGGAGCTGGAGGCCTGCAAGCACCAAGCAGGGCAACAGTAATGGCCAATGGCAGCTCTTCTGAGTTCCTCTCAACCTGTCTGTGGGATGAAGAAACTGGTGGAGCCCAAAATAGGAGATAAAAGTACTGGCCAGATGCCCTCTGAACCCTGGACTCATCTGGGAATCACAGTCCAGTCTTCCTGGGCTTCCCTATGGGTGGTCCAGCCTGAGGTCACCACAATGGCTCCTAAAGGCCCTTGTCCCAGGCCTGAATTTCCTTCATCATCTCTTCCTAGCTCCAGGCCTGTGTCCCCCCCATCCCCCATCTCTTCCTGGGCTCCAGGCCTGTGTCTCTCCCCCCCTCCCCCATCAGTTCCTGGGCTCCAGGCCTGTGTCTCTCCCCCCTCCCCCATCTCTTCCTGGGCTCCAGGCCTGTGTCTCTCCCCCCTCCCCCATCAGTTCCTGGGCTCCAGGCCTGTGTCTCTCCCCCTCCCCCATCTCTTCCTGGGCTCCAGGCCTGTGTCTCTCCCTCCTCCCCCATCAGTTCCTGGACTCCAGGCCTGTGTCTCTCCCCCCTCCCCCATCAGTTCCTGGGCTCCAGGCCTGTGTCTCTCCCTCCTCCCCCATCTCTTCCTGGGCTCCAGGCCTGTGTCTCTCCCCCCCTCCCCCATCAGTTCCTGGGCTCCAGGCCTGTGTCTCTCCCCCCTCCCCCATCAGTTCCTGGGCTCCGGGCCTGTGTCTCTCCCCCCCTCCCCCATCAGTTCCTGGGCTCCGGGCCTGTGTCTCTCCCCCCCTCCCCCATCAGTTCCTGGGCTCCAGGCCTGTGTCTCTCCCCCCTCCCCCATCAGTTCCTGGGCTCCAGGCCTGTGTCTCTCCCCCCTCCCCCATCAGTTCCTGGGCTCCAGGCCTGTGTCTCTCCCCCCTCCCCCATCAGTTCCTGGGCTCCGGGCCTGTGTCTCTCCCCCTCCCCCATCTCTTCCTGGGCTCCAGGCCTGTGTCTCTCCCCCTCCCCCATCTCTTCCTGGGCTCCAGGCCTGTGTCTCTCCCCCCTCCCCCATCTCTTCCTGGGCTCCAGGCCTGTGTCCCTTCCCCCATCTCTTTCCAGCTCCAGTTCAGTGTCTCCTCCCCCATCAGTTCCTGGGCTCCAGGCCTGTGTCTCTCCCCCCTCCCCCATCAGTTCCTGGGCTCCAGGCCTGTGTCTCTCCCCCTCCCCCATCAGTTCCTGGGCTCCAGGCCTGTGTCTCTCCCCCTCCCCCATCTCTTCCTGGGCTCCAGGCCTGTGTCTCTCCCCCCTCCCCCATCTCTTCCTGGGCTCCAGGCCTGTGTCCCTTCCCCCATCTCTTTCCAGCTCCAGTTCAGTGTCTCCTCCCCCAGCAGTTCCTGGGCTCCAGGCCTGGGTCTCCTCCCAGGTCTTCCCAAGCTCCAGAAAGAAGCAAAGGGTCACGTGATAAACCACCATCTCTGCCCAATCTCCCTTGGCATTTTCAATCTAAAAGGAAAAACTCCAGGCCTCTGCAAAGCCTGGTCAATGTCCTGACCACTTGGGGCCACCCACAGGCCCTCCTTGCCCCACCACCCCAGCTCCAGTCCATCTCCTGGACAGCCATGCTACTCCACACTGTCCATCCAGCCCCAAGAGGGCTCTGGGGAATCACACTCCACCCTGTCTAGTTCCTCTCTCCAACAGGACCTGCTGTCCCACAGGTGCAGCAACAGATGATGATGGACAGGAGTCCTGGGGTGGGGCCCAGGTCCTGCTGCAGACCTGGCATGATGTGCTGGAAGGTGAGTGGGTACAGAAGGCTCCCCACAGGGGTGCTTGGAGCCCAATAGTGGCAAGTGTGTTTTGGAACACAAGCTGGGCCTCAGGCCACCCTGTGGTTCATGGGCCCTGTGGACTGACTGAGATTGGTAAGGACCTAGCCAATAACCCTCCAGAATAAGCCAGCGGTGTGATAGTTTGGCACGGAAGGCCTCCATGGCCAAGTCATCAGTTCACACAGCAAGCAAATGACTGAGTGGATCTCCTGAAGATCTCACAAATGCAGGACTACCTTGGCAGGTAAGTGCATGAACACTCTCAGCTTAGGTGAGGAAGCCCACCTTCAGGTAAGGCGGGGGGGGGGGGTGAAGGGGAAGGGGGGACGGACACTTGCCCTGAGGGGCCACTCAGCTTGAACAGACCTGTCTGCTCCAGGACTGTAGCTCCAATCTTCTACCAGCAGCAGAGAGCAGCTGAGAGCTCAGGTTTGCAAACATGGACTCAGGCTCACAGCAAGAAGTAAAAGATGGCAGCCAGTGGGGGCAGGAGCGGGAGCTCCGGGGGGATGCCCGCCACCACAGTACACCATGGCTCTCCACACCCCCAGCCTCTTGGCAGTCCCTCTAGTCCGTCTTGGCCTCCCCCAGCCCGCCCTCCCTCCCACCTGGCTCCCATGCTGCAGTCCCCAGCCCCACTCGGTCCACCACCTTGCAGGATCCCCTCGGTGAGCCACACCCAAGCAATGTCACTACCAGAAAGGCCCTCATCCAGGGCAGGAGGCAGACCAGCTCTGCGCTCTAGGAGGGCTGAGCCACCTTTGCAGCTCTGCGGAACCCAAGGAGGGCAGAAAAGCATTGCACGATATGTCTACCTGACCTAGAGAAGGGAAAGAAAAACAGGGCGTAAGATATCACAAGAAATGTACACACTGCCCTACTATGTAACTGTACCCTTTTTGCACTACACCTTGTCAAAAAAATTTGTGTTCAATTAATAAATAAATTAAATTTAAAAAAAGAAAAGCATTGCACAACCTTTAAAAACAACATACTGACACCCCGGTTGGCACACCTCTTTCCTTCAAGCATGTGGGGGGCAAATAGTTAAGACCTCAGCCTTGTGTGGGGCTGCGTGTGGGCCCCAGACCTGCTGAGCATGAGTTTTGTTAGGAGGGCAAACTAAAGAGTCCTTTGTGTCCAGAAGCCGCCCCTAGGGAACAGCTGGCCTGGCACCTCCACACCCCCAGGCAAGAGAATGCCACAGACCAGCTCCCTTGTGGGCCTGGCAGTACCCTGCCCACGTGTCCGTCCCCAAGACTGTCCACACGACAGGGCCAGGGCCCGCGGGAAGGAGTAATTGAGGAGAACCCTCTTGTTAATGGTCTCAGCCACGCCAACCGTAGGGAGAAGACGCCACATGGAGCCACTCCACGCGCGGCCGTGGCCTCACTCCGCCTCCCGAGGAACTTGTCCCCTTCCGGGGGCCACAGGCTGTACCTGAGTGGCCTGAAACACCACCAGCTCTCACCGACTGAGCTTAGTTTGAGCTTAGCTTTCTCCAGTGTTTAAGCCTTATCTCAGCACAGCTGCTCCCAGCTAATGAGGAGAGAAGGTCGGAGGTGCCTCCTTAATGCCCACCCTGGCCAGTGCTCAGGGCTAGGGTTCTGAGGGCCAGGACCAGGCTGGTCACCTTCCTACCTCAGCAGAGACAAGTCCTGTGCAGGGTAACAGGGAAGGGCAGAGGCCTGGAACTAGAGGAAAGAAGGTAGCAGGTGGCTAGAGCCAGAGCACAGCATGGAGGCCACAGGTGTGGTACCTGCTTAGAACACCACATCTCCACAGCATGTGAACGCCCGTGGCAGGGAGGCCTCCAGGGGGCCATGAAGACCATGCTGGAGGCAAGCACATTCAGCACAGGATTCCATGGCTCCACACAGGAGCCATCCACCATCAGCTGCTCAGGGTCACACCCTAAGAAGGCTCCTGGCTTCAGATTCACGGGACTTGCATTCACTAGCTCAAGAATCCAAAGGCCCCAATAGCCATCCCTTCCTTCCCCACAGCTGCTTCAAGTGTAGAGGTACACCTGACCAATGCGAGTAACCAGGACTAGAGGCAAGAACCACCATGCCCAGCTTGTCATCTGAACAACATTATTGCCTGGGCTGGGCTGGAACTGTGATCTTCCTATCTCTACCTTCCAAGGAACTGGGATTGCAGCACACCTGTAGTAAAGAAAAGGACCTGCTGTGGTATAGCGGCCAGAGCACCAACTACCCAGTAAGAACCATACCCCCCATGTACGAGCCAGCTTTCTTTGGGAGGTAAGCTAAGTCTCATGTTCTAATAAATGAAAAAGAAGTGACCAGAAACCCAGTATCTTGGAGTAGGTAACAAAGAAAACTCAACCAATCTTCACCAAACTTAATCTTCAAGGAAAAAAATGATAGAATACAGGAGGAAGAAAACAAAATAAGAACATAAAATGACACAAATTACTGCAAATAACCAGCATCAGAGATACATAGGCTATTGTGCCTGTTCACAAAGCTGCCCAGGCATTTAACCCATGCTCTAAAGGCCTCATCACCAACAGCAGAAGGCTCCTGCCACTCAGCTGACACCTAGGGCCCCAGCCTCCTACACTACCACTCCAGGTGCTAGAAGACTGAACTCAGCCACCAGCCAGCCTGGTCCAGGGACAGGGCAGCAGGTAGGAGATAGTAGGCTGGCCCTAGTTCCAAGGGCTTTCACTCAGGTGGAAAAGCCAGCAATAGGCAGGGAGCAAATCTCCAAGGCCACAAAGGGCACAAAGGACCTGAGAGGCCAGGAAAGGGTAGTGATGGGAGTCACACCTGGCGAGTTCCATCTACACCCAGGGCCCCCACAAAGCACAACCCTGCTTCTGCCAAGGCCTCAGCTTGGCTCTTTTGCTCCCCTCACTTTACAGCTGCCTCCAGCTGACACAGGGTACCAATCATAGGCACCGGAGACCCAGGGCCAACCTCCACCCACTTACTCCCTCTGTTCCAGGATCCAGGCAGAGAGAACTGCAGTTCCCTTGCTGCAAACTCTGCCAGTCTGGATACAATGTCTGGAACCAACACACAGACACAATCACCTCGAATACTTTTTTCCCTTGGTGGTACAAGGGTTGGAACTCAGGATCCTGCACTTGCTAGACAGGCCCTCTACCCCGTCAGCTACACACCCAGCACTTTTGGCTTTTAGGTTTTTGTTGATCCTGGGGTTTGAACTCTGGGCCTGGGCATTGTCCCTGAGCTTTTATGCTGAGAGGTAGCATGCTACCACTTGAGCCACAGCTCCACTTCCAGCTTAAATTGGAGATAAAGTCTCATGAACTGTCCTACTTGGGCTGGCTTTGAACCTCAATCCTCAGTTCTCAGCCTCTTAAGTAGGTAGGAGTACAGGCGTAACCCACCAGCACCTGGCTGGCTTTTGTTATTTTGCCAGGGCAAAACCTGAGGGGCGGGAAGTCCTGCCCCCTGTTGGCTTCATTTGCCATGCCCCACTGCAAAGCATAAAAGAGGATCCTGGAACTGTCTCCCTGGACTGCAGGTGAGGGTGGAAGTAGGGTGGTGTGGGTGGGGGAACTCTTTCTTAAATGAATCTGATCAGATTCCTTTTATTCTGGGCAAATAACTTCATTTAAGATGCCAAGGGGCTAGAGACAGCATCATGTCCCCCCTACCACGTGTTAGGGGGAAGCTCAGCCACGTCCCCACAGAAAGCACATACCACAACCGCTGCCCACTGTCCCAGCCAGCCACATCCACCTGGTGAGGCAGCCCAGCTCCTATTTTAAGTGTAGCCATGTGGTTTGATAACCCCAGAGCAGAACAGTGTCCCAGAGCAGTGTCTGAGTTACACATTCCCCAAGTGTTGGTGGCAGCTGTTCCCCTTGGGCCTGCCTGTCCCCTCTTGGGCCTCTATGCAACAGTGACTGGCCACATGGCAGAGGCCCACTGTGCAGCCCACACTGTATCCAACACTGATGGCTGAAATGTCTGTGTGTCTTAAGTAGCACTGCTCATTGAGAGCCTGCTGAGCCCCAGGGCAGCCCTGGAAGCAGCAGGGTTTTTGTGAGGTCATTACTGCTTTCTCAAGGGAGCATAGCTGAGTGCCAGTGGCTCATACCTGTAATCCTAGCTACTCAGGAGACTGAGATCTGAGGATCATGGTTCGAAGCCAGACAGGGCAGAAAAGTCCCTGTGAGACTCTTATCTCCAATTAACCACTCAAAAACTGGAAGTGGTCCTGTGGCTCAAGTGGTAGAGTTCTAAACTTGAACACAAAAAGGCTCAGTGACAGCACCCAGGTCCTGAGTTCAAGCCCACAGCCGGACCAGGGGAATAAAACAAAAATCAGGGGAACACATTCTCCAGGAGGCAGAAAACATGCACCAAGACTACTTACTCCCCAGGCTGACTCTGAGTTCCCGGGAAGAGCTGGACACGCACTCCATCCCTCAGGCCCCCTGGCCCTCTGGCCTCACTGACTGCTGAACAGAAAAGCAGGAGGCTCTGTGTCCTCTCATCCCCACCCCTCCTGCCAGGAGGACACTAGACTAGCCCTCCCCCCTGCACAGGAAGCGCTCCCAGAAGCAGTCTTCCTCATGGCCTCCAGACCCTGGCCATCTGAGGGTTGGCTCTTGGGAGGAGGCATTCTCTGCTAATAAACACTAGATCATGGGTGGCCACCTTGGGGGCTTGGGCCAGTGAGGACCTCATGCTACCAAGTAAAGAGCTATCTCAAACCTCTGGTGGCCTGCCAGAGCTCAGAGGACACACATGGTGGCTGAGCAGGGCAGAGGTGGGCACATGATGGCTGACCAGGGACCCTCTGCCCATCATGCCCCCGGATATATGGAGAGCAAGGGGCAGAGGCACAGCTAGCCTTGGGTCACAGTCAAACGCCTGTCAAGGATCCTATGCCTGCCACCCACCACCACGAAGACACAACTGCACAGGACAATGGCAAGCATACAAAGGTCAGCCCCCCACCCCCCACCCCTCACGGTTCCCACCATCCCCAAACTCCTTCCCAAGCATATGGCCTCCCTGCCTTTGCCAGGTCCCACGGGACAGTGCCCACCCAGCCTGGCCTAACAGTACCCACTTCGGGGGCTTTCTGTCCTATGGCCCTCAGTCCACAGGTGGCCCAGGACCAGCTTCCTTCCCTCCCCCAGCTGCCAGTTCCCTGAGATGTAGCTCGCATACACAGCAAACGAGTCCACCCTACTGCCCTGTGCTGGATCTGGTCAGTGATACTGGCATAAGCGCACACCACATTCAGCTCCGCTTCCTGCTAACACTGAAGGAAAGGAGAGCAGTGTGTTGGGTGGGGCACAGCAACTTGTGGGTTATTTTAACTTTCCAAGTGCGACAGACAACCCGTAAGTCATGCTGTGGAAAAAGCACTTGGCAGTTTAAAACAGGAAGTCCAGAGCCAGGCTGGAAAGCAGTGGAGCTGCCTCTGGCAGGGCACAGGCAGGAGGGCCTCCCCGTCTGGGCAGCAGGGGCAAGCAGCTGGCCACAGAGCCCATGGCAGTGTGCCAGGACGCCTGGGTCACTGCAGCCTGGCTAGCGCATCTTCTCCGCTCAACCCCCTGCCTCCCTGGCCAGGGCTTATCCCAGGCTTGAGGGAAGTGGGAGGGAGGGGAGCCTGGAAGGCACACAAGGGTGCTCAGCCACAGAATGTGGAGGGGCCATCTTCCTCCCCTTTGTGAGCCCACCGCGTGCAACCTCACTGGGCACCAGTAGGTGCTGCTCATGTTCACTGGCCCTTTTCTCAGTAGTCGAAAGCAGCAAGGCACTCACCTATCAGCAAGTGCCAGCTTCCAGCAAAAAAGCAAAACATCTTCCTAAAGTGTCTCGGGGTGGAAGATGAGCTATGTCCATTCTCACCCTGAGCAGGATTAAGCCCATGAGAGCCCCAAAAGCCCTGTCCAGCTGAAGAAGCCCCAGACTTGCCACATTCATGTCCAGAAGCAGGAACAAAGGTGCTGGTTTCCGTGAGGCCTGGTGACACCTGCTATCCCAGGGTCTGCAGACACTCGTGCAGAGCCCTAATGCATGCTTCAGCGTCTGCACCCAGGAGCTCAAATGGCGAGGATGCTCGAGGAAGGCTGTCCATCTCACCTACAAGTCCAGACTACGTGTGACGCAACAAAAGAAGAAACGACACTCATGCCTCCTACAAGGGCAGCTACAGAATTAGGGTGGAAAGCAAGGCTCAAACAAAATACGCTTTGTTTCCTCTCTGACCACCTCTGTCTGGCAATCACAAAATACTAGAGAGTAAAATGCAGGAGGAAAAGGCAGCAGGGGTCAAGATGGAGGCACAGGTAGCCAGGGCAAGTACTCACATCTGTACCTGCTCCATCCTTGTCTAGGCTCATAGCCTAGGACGAATCTGTGAAAGGGATGTGTGTAGGCCAGACTGGACACAGGTATGTGCCTAGCGTGGCAAGGGAGGAGATGGCACTCCGTTCTGGGGAAGACTGAAAGATGGCTGGACAGCCTGGCTGCTCACCTGGGCCAGGGTGGCCCAGGGTGGCTTCCCAAGAACCAGCTTGGCACGTGCATGCACTGCCGCCCAGCCAAATGCATTGCTGAAGAGAGCACTGCTGGACAGGGAGAAAAATCAAGGCAAGGACCATGGAAATGGAGAGATTGACAAGGAGCTCACTGTGGGCCCTGGCACTACACGAGACCTATCTGGGCCAAACCCCTGACGCCGCAAGGCAGTTTCATCTGCTTGAGGTCAGAGGTGAAGGTGGAAAGGTGGTGAAGAGGTTGTGTAGGAACCCAAGACCTCTCCCCACAGAGCTCTTCTCTCCACATTGTTGTCCCCCACCATGGCTCACTACGGCCTGTTTGCACCCACAATGGACAAGCCCTCCTAAAAAGAACCAACCCGCCTTGGGGAGAACCCAGTTCTGACCACAATGCCCCAGTGCTGACTGAGCACAGGACCTCATCCTGACCACAGTGCCCCAGTGCAGACTGAGCACAGGACCTCATCCTGACCACAGTGCCCCAGTGCTGACTGAGCACAGGACCCATCCTGATGACACTGCCCCAGTGCTGACTGAGCACAACACCTCATCCTAACCACAGTACCCCAGTACTGACTGAGTACAGGACCCATCCTGATGATACTGCCCCAGTGCTGACTGGGCACAGGACCCATCCTGATGACACTGCCCCAGTGCTGACTGAGCACAGGACCTCATCCTGACCACACTGCCCCAGTGCTGACTGAGCACAGGACTCATCCTGACCACAGTGCCCCAGTGCTGACTGAGCACAGGACTCATCCTGACCCCAGTGCCCCAGTGCTGACTGAGCACAGGACCCATCCTGACCACAGTGCCCCAGTGCTGACTGAGCACAGGACCCATCCTGACCACAGTGCCCCAGTGCTGACTGAGCACAGGACTCATCCTGACCACACTGCCCCAGTGCTGACTGAGCACAACACCTCATCCTGACCACAGTGCCCCAGTGCTGACTGAGCACAGGACCCATCCTGACCACAGTGCCCCAGTGCTGACTGAGCACAACACCTCATCCTGACCACAGTGCCCCAGTGCTGACTGAGCACAGGACCCATCGTGACAACACTGCCCCAGTGCTGACTGAGCACAGGACTTATCCTGACCACAGTGCCCCAGTGCTGACTGAGCACAGGACCCATCGTGACCACACTGCCCCAGTGCTGACTGAGCACAGGACCCATCCTGACCACAGTGCCCCAGTGCTGACTGAGCACAGGACCCATCCTGACGACACTGCCCCAGTGCTGACTGAGCACAACACCTCATCCTAACCACAGTGCCCCAGTACTGACTGAGTACAGGACCCATCCTGATGATACTGCCCCAGTGCTGACTGGGCACAGGACCCATCCTGACCACAGTGCCCCAGTGCTGACTGAGCACAGGACCCATCCTGACCACAGTGCCCCAGTGCTGACTGAGCACAGGATCTCATCCTGACCACAGTGCCCCAGTGCTGACTGAGCACAGGATCTCATCCTGACCACAGTGCCCCAGTGCTGACTGAGCACAGGACCTCATCCTGACCACAGTGCCCCAGTGCTGACTGAGCACAGGACCCATCGTGACAACACTGCCCCAGTGCTGACTGAGCACAGGACCCATCCTGACCACAGTGCCCCAGTGCTGACTGAGCACAGGACCCATCGTGACAACACTGCCCCAGTGCTGACTGAGCACAGGACCCATCCTGACCACAGTGCCCCAGTGCTGACTGAGCACAGGACCTCATCCTGACCACAGTGCCCCAGTGCTGACTGAGCACAGGACCTCATCCTGACCACAGTGCCCCAGTGCTGACTGAGCACAGGACTCATCCTGACCACAGTGCCCCAGTGCTGACTGAGCACAGGACTCATCCTGACCACAGTGCCCCAGTGCTGACTGAGCACAGGATTCATCCTGACCACAGTGCCCCAGTGCTGACTGAGCACAGGACTCATCCTGACAACAGTGCCCCAGTGCTGACTGAGCACAACACCTCATCCTGACCACAGTGCCCCAGTGCTGACTGAGCACAGGACCCATCCTGACCACAGTGCCCCAGTGCTGACTGAGCACAGGACTCATCCTGACCACAGTGCCCCAGTGCTGACTGAGCACAGGACCTCATCCTGACCACAGTGCCCCAGTGCTGACTGAGCACAGGACTCATCCTGACAACACTGCCCCAGTGCTGACTGAGCACAACACCTCATCCTGACCACAGTGCCCCAGTGCTGACTGAGCACAGGACCTCATCCTGACCACACTGCCCCAGTGCTGACTGAGCACAGGACCCATCGTGAACACAGTGCCCCAATGCTGACTGAGCACAACACCTCATCCTGACCACACTGCCCCAGTGCTGACTGAGCACAGGACCCATCCTGACCACAGTGCCCCAGTGCTGACTGAGCACAGGACCCATCCTGACCACAGTGCCCCAGTGCTGACTGAGCACAACACCTCATCCTGACCACAGTGCCCCAGTGCTGACTGAGCACAGGACCCATCGTGACAACACTGCCCCAGTGCTGACTGAGCACAGGACTCATCCTGACCACAGTGCCCCAGTGCTGACTGAGCACAGGACCCATCGTGACCACACTGCCCCAGTGCTGACTGAGCACAGGACCCATCCTGACCACAGTGCCCCAGTGCTGACTGAGCACAGGACCCATCCTGACGACACTGCCCCAGTGCTGACTGAGCACAACACCTCATCCTAACCACAGTGCCCCAGTACTGACTGAGTACAGGACCCATCCTGATGATACTGCCCCAGTGCTGACTGGGCACAGGACCCATCCTGACCACAGTGCCCCAGTGCTGACTGAGCACAGGACCCATCCTGACCACAGTGCCCCAGTGCTGACTGAGCACAGGATCTCATCCTGACCACAGTGCCCCAGTGCTGACTGAGCACAGGATCTCATCCTGACCATAGTGCCCCAGTGCTGACTGAGCACAGGACCTCATCCTGACCACAGTGCCCCAGTGCTGACTGAGCACAGGACCCATCGTGACAACACTGCCCCAGTGCTGACTGAGCACAGGACCCATCCTGACCAAGTGCCCCAGTGCTGACTGAGCACAGGACCCATCGTGACAACACTGCCCCAGTGCTGACTGAGCACAGGACCCATCCTGACCACAGTGCCCCAGTGCTGACTGAGCACAGGACCTCATCCTGACCACAGTGCCCCAGTGCTGACTGAGCACAGGACTCATCCTGACCACAGTGCCCCAGTGCTGACTGAGCACAGGACTCATCCTGACCACAGTGCCCCAGTGCTGACTGAGCACAGGATTCATCCTGACCACAGTGCCCCAGTGCTGACTGAGCACAGGACTCATCCTGACAACAGTGCCCCAGTGCTGACTGAGCACAACGCCTCATCCTGACCACAGTGCCCCAGTGCTGACTGAGCACAGGACCCATCCTGACCACAGTGCCCCAGTGCTGACTGAGCACAGGACCCATCCTGACCACAGTGCCCCAGTGCTGACTGAGCACAACACCTCATCCTGACCACAGTGCCCCAGTGCTGACTGAGCACAGGACTCATCCTGACCACAGTGCCCCAGTGCTGACTGAGCACAACACCTCATCCTGACCACAGTGCCCCAGTGCTGACTGAGCACAGGACTCATCCTGACCACAGTGCCCCAGTGCTGACTGAGCACAACACCTCATCCTGACCACACTGCCCCAGTGCTGACTGAGCACAGGACCTCATCCTGACCACACTGCCCCAGTGCTGACTGAGCACAGGACCCATCCTGACCACAGTGCCCCAGTGCTGACTGAGCACAACACCTCATCCTGACCACACTGCCCCAGTGCTGACTGAGCACAGGACCCATCCTGACCACAGTGCCCCAGTGCTGACTGAGCACAGGACCTCATCCTGACCACAGTGCCCCAGTGCTGACTGAGCACAGGACTCATCCTGACCACAGTGCCCCAGTGCTGACTGAGCACAACACCTCATCCTGACCACACTGCCCCAGTGCTGACTGAGCACAGGACTCATCCTGACCACAGTGCCCCAGTGCTGACTGAGCACAACACCTCATCCTGACCACAGTGCCCCAGTGCTGACTGAGCACAGGACCCATCGTGACAACACTGCCCCAGTGCTGACTGAGCACAGGACCCATCCTGACCACAGTGCCCCAGTGCTGACTGAGCACAGGACCTCATCCTGACAACACTGCCCCAGTGCTGACTGAGCACAGGACTCATCCTGACCACAGTGCCCCAGTGCTGACTGAGCACAGGACCCATCCTGACCACACTGCCCCAGTGCTGACTGAGCACAGGACCTCATCCTGACCACAGTGCCCCAGTGCTGACTGAGCACAGGACCCTCATCCTGACCACAGTGCCCCAGTGCTGACTGAGCACAGGACCCATCCTGACACACTGCCCCAGTGCTGACTGAGCACAGGACCCATCCTGACCACAGTGCCCCAGTGCTGACTGAGCACAGGACCCATCCTGACCACAGTGCCCCAGTGCTGACTGAGCACAGGACCTCATCCTGACCACACTGCCCCAGTGCTGACTGAGCACAGGACTCATCCTGACCACAGTGCCCCAGTGCTGACTGAGCACAGGACTCATCCTGACCACAGTGCCCCAGTGCTGACTGAGCACAGGACCTCATCCTGACCACACTGCCCCAGTGCTGACTGAGCACAACACCTCATCCTGACCACAGTGCCCCAGTGCTGACTGAGCACAGGACCTCATCCTGACCACAGTGCCCCAGTGCTGACTGAGCACAGGACTCATCCTGACCACACTGCCCCAGTGCTGACTGAGCACAGGACTCATCCTGACCACAGTGCCCCAGTGCTGACTGAGCACAGGACCTCATCCTGACCACAGTGCCCCAGTGCTGACTGAGCACAGGACCTCATCCTGACCACACTGCCCCAGTGCTGACTGAGCACAACACCTCATCCTGACCACACTGCCCCAGTGCTGACTGAGCACAACACCTCATCCTGACCACACTGCCCCAGTGCTGACTGAGCACAGGACCTCATCCTGACCACAGTGCCCCAGTGCTGACTGAGCACAGGACACCTCATCCTGACCACACTGCCCCAGTGCTGACTGAGCACAGGACCTCATCCTGACCACAGTGCCCCAGTGCTGACTGAGCACAGGACCCATCCTGACCACACTGCCCCAGTGCTGACTGAGCACAGGACCTCATCCTGACCACAGTGCCCCAGTGCTGACTGAGCACAGGACCTCATCCTGACCACAGTGCCCCAGTGCTGACTGAGCACAGGACCCTCATCCTGACAACACTGCCCCAGTGCTGACTGAGCACAGGACTCATCCTGACCACAGTGCCCCAGTGCTGACTGAGCACAGGACTCATCCTGACCACAGTGCCCCAGTGCTGACTGAGCACAGGACTCATCCTGACCACAGTGCCCCAGTGCTGACTGAGCACAGGACCTCATCCTGACCACAGTGCCCCAGTGCTGACTGAGCACAGGACCTCATCCTGACCACAGTGCCCCAATATTGATTGAGACACAGGGGAAGCTGGGCCAGCAGCTGGGTGCTGTCTGCAGCTGGGGCAGGAAATGCTTGTGGGGTAGAAGGAAAGGCCAGTTCAGAGACTGTAGATGCCCTACCAGGCTCCACACCCAAGAGTCCAAGGCAGGAAGCAGTCTTCTGGCTTCTCTGATGTCCTTCACCACCTATTTCTGCTTCTCATGGCCGTGGGAACCTCTGTTAGCAGGCACTTGAACACTAGGGCACCACAGGAGACTCACCCACAGCCTCAGATTCCATAGAGCCAAATAATGGCCCAGCAACGGCAGGGCTCCTGGGTATCTATCCTTCCCTTGGTAAAGAACAGGTCTGAGGGTACGTACCCAGCTTCTTGCACAAGGTGAACTCCTTGGAGACAGGCAAAAAGCTCCAACTTCTACGGTAAGATCTCAGTTCTCAGAGGCAGTGGAGCCACTGTGTTAGCTGAAGAATGCATAGCATGTCCACTCCAACTCACCTCCAGAGCAGAGGTACCTCGGTTTCTAAATGCATTTGCACACTGTTTTTAGGCCATATGTCTTTCACTGCCACCTGAAGCAGTACACACAGCCAACCAGATGGTCCTCAAGAGGAGCCAGCAGCTCAAGCACACATGCATGAAAAAGCAAGCCATACGGCATCTCCTGGGCACTAGTGGGACCCCAAGAGAGAGCCAGAGGCTGGGGCCCAGGTCTAGAATAAGCAAGCCAATCCAGTGCATAATCCACAAGGCCTATGGAAGGATATGCAGAGCTGCTAGAGCTGAGAAGTGGGGAAAGACAGTAGCCTAAGGCATCACTTTTCTCCTATATCTGAGTAGCCTCTGCCTCTGTTGCCATAGCCACAGCACCTGATGCCTGGGCTTCCAAAGGGCCCTAGAGGCCATACCAACCTGACATCATCCCGTTGCCTACACAGCCCTAACACAGAATCCAGCAAGCACCCAGTAATGGTGTGTAACCACAGGCCTGCTCTCCCGAATGGGCTCTCTGTTCCACCAAACCTTGGAATCAGGGACTGAAGAAAAGAACAGACATGGGGTCAAAAGTAAAAGGCCTGTGCCAGGTGCCAGTGACTCATGCCTATAATCCTAGCTACTCAGAAGGCTGAGATCTGACGACCAGGGTTCAAAGCCAGCCCGGGCAGGAAAGTCCTCGAGACTCATCTCCAATTAACCACCAGAAAACTGGAAGTGGCACTGTGGCTCAACGGGTAGAGCACTAGCCTTGAGCTGAAGAGCTCAGAGCCAGCACCCAGGTTGTAAGGAGCCTGGATTTATCAAAGGAACCACAGTCCCCTGCACCTGAGGTAATGTGGTCCTCTGCGTCTACACAATGAGACTTTAGGAAGTGAGTCCCGGGAAGAAATGCTGCTTATCTGGTGCCAGTGTCCCCACAATTGCCCACAACAGGACAAAGAAGCAAGTACAGGCAACTTTCTATTTCTAAGCCTGTATCCTAAAAGCAGCCTAGTGTATACCTGGGGCTCATCACTGTCTGTGCAGGACAAGGACAGAATAGATGGAGCTGTACTAAACAGAGCTACGGGCCTCCTCCAAGTGCATGGCTTCTCCAGGCCACACAGCCTGGTCTCTACCAAGGAGATGCCTAGCCCCGCAGGCCATACGCAGCCCCCAGGAGCCCCCTCAGTGTCTTCCTGACCTGCTGCAAACCTGCCTCCAGAGTCCACTCTCATATCTTTCAGAACCACTCCCTGCTTACCTTTAACTCCCATCTCCACCTCCAGCTAAGCATACATCAATACAGACCACCCCACATACACAACGCCCCTCAAAATAGTCTACAGACTTCCCTGTTACTCAAAGCAAAACCTACATTCCTTAGCAGCGTGTCACCTCGTAGCTACTTGAGACAGGCCACGGGCAGGGCTGGGGACAGCACTGAGCAAGTCAGACCCGGTGCCCAGAATGGGAGCACAGCCGGTGGCGGCAATGGAGAGGGGAGCATCTTGTGTCCTGAGGGCCTTACCATGGACACAAAGGCACGCAAGGCCTGCTCTCCACCATGCCACCCTGCTCATCTACAGACATGGGATGGGAAGGGATGAAAAGACCACTCAGTGCTCCAGAGATGAGAGGAGAACGGATGGGGAAGATGCAATAACCGCAGAGAAAGTAACTGAGAACATCCAAGGACTAATGAAAACCCCCAAAGTCCAATAACCTGGGGCCACATCCTGCCCGCTCTTCCCCAACGGCCAGTCTAAGGCTATGCACTTGACTCTAGGTTCTGAGATGCAAGCACGAAGAACAAGGAGAGCACTGAGTTTAAGGTTTCGAGTATTCACTGCTACAGCAATCATGATAAGTATGGGGAGGAGGCTAAGAGTATGCTTGAAATGTGCCATAACAAAAGCATTTGAAATGAGAAGGTTGGACTAAAGTGCTCCAAAATCTGCTGTTCAGACTGAAAATAAAAAACATAGTTAACTCTAAAATATGGCAGTAGGGGCTGGGAATATGGCCTAGTGGTAAAGTGCTCGCCTCGTATACATGAAGCCCTGGGTTCGATTCCCCAGCACCACATATACAGAAAATGCCCAGAAGTGGTGCTGTGGCTCAAGCGGCAGGGTGCTAGCCTTGAGCAAAAAGAAGCCAGGGACAGTGCTCAGGCCCTGAGGCCAAGGCCCAGGACTGGAAAAAAATAAAATAAAATAAGATCTACAAGGCAAATACTACTATCCAAAAGGAAGCTTACTTACATAGTGCTACACCCCCATGAACGTTAACATTATGAGAGAAAGTATTATCAGATAGGAAGAGCACCTAGAAGGTGTTATAACCTTAGACTGCACCCAGAATGTGTGGAGGAGAAGCTGACAGAACTACAACTAAGCTTGGGGTGGCAATGCCCAGAGGGCATCACACACACATCCTGTCGCCTGGGCTACAAAGTGAGCTCCTGACTCAAAACAGGAACAAAGCCATACGAGAAATGGGCAAATTCCCTCTCAAATTATGAGTTTAACGTACCTCTCAAGTAGATAACAAGGGAACAAATTTGAAAGGCACAGTAAGCCAATCTTGATCAAATGGACAGATGGCAAACACTGCACCAATAACTCTCTAACACACATCTTCGTTAAGTGCATACAAAATACATACAAAATCTGACCTCATCCTGAGCCATAAAGTAAGTCCCCAAAACATGTAAGGACTTGGTGTCATGTTGATTGCCTTCAGTGACTACCACTAAATAAAGTAGAAATTAATAGAAAAAAAAGAGAAAATAATGAGATAACTAAGGAAAAACAAGTTTATATATTAAACTTAGAAAAACAACATAAGAAAAAAGCAAAAAAATTAAAAAAAAAGAAAACCATTTATCCAGGAGCTGATGGCTCACACTTGTAAATTCTAGCTATTAAGGAAGCTGAGATCTGATGATGGCGGTTCAAAACCAGTCCAAGCAGAAAAGTCTGTGACACTCTTATTTCTAATCAATCACCAGAAGTGGAGCTGTGATTCAAGTGGCAGAGCACTAGTGTTGAGCAAAAGCTCAGGGATAGTGCCCAGGTTCTGAGTTCATGTCCCAGTATCAGCATTAAAAAAAGATTTAAAGAGAGAAAGAGCAATAACTTTTAGCCCAGCGCTGGTGTCTCACATCTGTAATCCCAGCTCCTCAAGAGGCTGAGATCTGAGGATCACTGTTCAAAGCCAGCCCAGGCAGGAAAGACCTTGAAACCCTTATCTCCCTTATCACCAGAAAATCGGGAGTGGCGCAAGAGCACTAGCCTTAAGCTGAAGAGCTCAGGGACAGTGCCCAGGCTCAGAGTTCAAGCCCCACAACTGACCAAAAAATAAAAAATAAGTTAAAGATTTTCACTTGGATAATACTACATATAAACGCTGTGAGATGCAATTCAAGCATTAATGGAAAACAGGCAGCTAGAAATGCTTTTGTTAAAGGAAAGAAAGAAACATAATTAACTCTGTGTTATTTAGAAACAAAGGACTGCAGTTTTGGTTCAGTGGTACAGCTCTTGTCTAGCATTCAAGGCGTTGGATTTAATTCCAGTAGCAAATAGATAGAGAGATAGATAGATAAGTAAATAAATAAATAGCTAAGTGTTGCAGTGTACACTTACAATCCCTGCACTAGAAAGGTGGAGGCAAGAGTATGACATATTTGAGACCAGTTAGAACTACATAGCATGACTCAGACTTAAAAAAGGAAAATAAAACTGGGAATCAGTGGCTCACACCTGTAATTCTAGCTAATCAGGAAGCTGAGATCTGAGGATAAAGGTCCAAAGCTGGCCCAAGGAGACTTATCCATCAGACTTTTACCTCCACTTAACCGACAAAAAGATAGAAGTGGATGTGTGGTTCAAGTGGTAGAGTGCCAGCCTTGAAAAAGCTAAGGGAGGGCTGGGAATACAGCCTAGCGGCAAGCCCTGGGTTCAATTCCCCAGCACCAAATATGCAGAAAACGGCCAGAGGTGGCGCTGTGGCTCAAGTGGCAGAGTGCTAGCCTTGAGCAAAAAGAAGCCAGGGACAGTGCTCAGGCCCTGAGTCCAAGCCCCAGGACTGGCAAAAAAAAAAAAAAGAAGAAAAAGCTAAAGGAGAGGGGCCCGGCCCTGAGTTGAAGCTCCAACACAACACACACACACACACACACACACACACACACACACACACGGGGAAAAAAACAACTATGGACCCTTGGATGATACAGGTTAGATGTAAACATGAACAAGTAATCAATATAAGAATAAAAAGGAGACAGCACTACAAATACCGCACATGCTTGGAAAAAATTATAAATTTCTTTATGCCAATAAGCCTAAAAACTTGAACTGGGGATCAGGTTTGAAGCCAAACTTGAGAAAAGTCCTCAAACTTCCTATCTCCAATTAATAAGCAAAATCTAGAAGCAGAGGTATGGCTCAAGTGGTAGAGCCCCAGCCTTGAGTGAAAAAGCTAAGCAAGAGTGTAAGAATCTAAGTTCAATTTCCAGTACCAACAAAACAAATCTGCAATTTTTTCCTCTGAAAAACAGGACTTTTCAAAACTTTTTAAAAAGAGGTAAAAGTATTCTGTAACATTAAAGAAATAAAATCAGTACCTAGACTTTCTACAAAGAAAGCCAGAAGTAGCAGTGCACGACTGTAAACTCCAGAGGCCGAGGCAGGAAGATGAAGAGTTTGAGCTAGTCTGGGCTACAGAGCCATAACCTGTCTCAAAAAGCAAACGTAAGGCAGATGTCGGTGGCTCACACTCGTAATCCCAGCTACTCAGGAGGCTGAGATCTGAGGATCACGGTTCAAAGCCAGCCCAAGCAGCAAAGTCCCTGAAACTCTTATCTCCAATGAACTACCAAAAAAGCAGAAATAGAGCTGTGGCTCAAGTGGTACAGCATTAGCCTTGAGTGGAAAAGCTAAGGGACTGTACCCAGGCCCTGAGTTCAAGCCCCAAACCAGCAAGAAAATAAAAAAACACACAAGAAAACAAAAACTTTATCTAGGTCAGTTTTATTTATTTTGTGCCACTCCTGGGGCTTGAACTTAGAGCCTGAGCACTGTTTTTGAGCTTTTTCTCTTTAGGTTAGCATTCTACAACTTGAGCCACAGCATCACTTGTGGCTTTTTCTGAGTAGTTTATGGAAGATAAGAGTCTCATGGACGCTGGGTGCCAGGGGCTCACCCCTACAATCCTAGCTACTCAGGAGGCTCAGATCTGAGGATTGCAGTTCAAAATCCCATGGGGCTGGGGATGTGGCCTAGTGGTAGAGTGCTGGCCTAGCATACATGAAGCCTTGGGTTCGATTCCTCAGCACCACATATATAGAAAAAGTCAGAACTGGCACTGTGGCTCAGGTGGTAGAGTGCTAGCCTTGAGCAAAAAGAAGCCAGGGACAGTGCTCAGGCCCTGAGTTCAAGCCCCAGAACTGACCAAAAAAAAAAAAAAATCAGCCCATGCAGGAAAGTCTGTGAGACTCTTTCTTTAGCCAGCCCTGCTGGGGCTTGAATTCAGAGCTGGGTGCTTTCCCTGAGCCTCTTTGTGCTCAAGACTAGCACTCTACCGCTTGAACCACAGTGCCACTTAAAGCTTTTTCTGAATAGTTTACTGGAGATAAGAGTCCCATGGACTTAACTGCCCAAGCTGGCTTCTAACAATGATCCTCAGATCTCAGCCTCATGAGTAGCCAGTATTACAGGTATGAGCTTGTCAGAGTCTCATCTCCAATTAACCACCAGAAAACCGGAAGTGGGTCTATTGCTCAAAGTGGTAGAGTGCTAGCCTTGAGCAAAAAGGCTCAGGGAAGGTTGGGGATATGGCCTGGTGGTAGAGTTCTTGCCTTGCATACATGACACCCTGGGTTCAATTCTTCAGCACCACATATATAGAAAAAGCCAAAAGTGGCGCTGTGGCTCAAATGGTAGAGTGCTAGCCTTGAGCAAAAAGAAGCCAGGAACAGTGCTCAGGCCCTGAGTCCAAGCCCCAGGACTGGCAGAAAAAAAAAAAAAAAGAAAGAAAGAAAGCTCAGGGACAGTGCCCAGCCGAGTTCAAGCTCCACAACCTACCAAAAAAAAAAAAAAAAAAAAAGTCTAATAGACTTCCCACTAAACTGGCTTCATGAATCTTAGATCTTAGCCTTTGAGTAGCTAGCAGTAGGTGGGCTTGAGCCACCAGTGCCCAGCTAAGGTCAGTTATTCTATAGGTGGATACTTCCAAACATTTTTAAATTAAATTTTTTGACAAGGTGTTGTGCAAAGGGGATACAGTTATATAATAAGGCAGTGAATACATTTGTGATATCTTACACCCTCATTTTTCTTTCCCTTCCCTAGATCAGGTAGGCATATATACAATATCCAGTGATGACTCCAAACATTTAAGAAACAAACAATACCAGTTTTATACAAGCTACACCGTGATGCACGAAACGGACGGGACACCGCTCAGCCTCTGCAAAAGGCATGCTGGCACCACAGTCTACAAGCCAAGAAGGAGGGAGCGCTGCAGACCCACTCACCGGCAACAGCTCTACACGGAGTATCAACAGTCTCAAACGGGCACGTGTGTTTGTGTGTGTGCATGCATGGGTGTGCATGCACCTGTGTTCAGGACTAGGGATGGAACCCAGAGATGCCTCATTCTTACTAAGCAATTGCTCTACCACTAAGCTATCATCCCAGCTCTGAAGAACAGTTCTAAATGAACAAAAGGTACCACAACATGACCAACCAAGGTTTTTACCAAGAAATAAATTAGTTTAATGCTAGAAAGTCAACATATATATATATAAACATTTACCACACTGCAATTAAAAGGGAAGAATCACGTAAAGCATTGGGGTGGGGTAGGGCTCAGTGGTAGAGTGATTGCTTAGCACCAACCCTGGGGTTCAGCCAAGGGTCAGTGGTTCACGCCTATAATCCCAACGCCTCAAGATACTGAGATCTATGGATCGTGGTTTCCAGGCAGGAAAGTCTGTGAGACTGTTTATCAACAGTTAAACACACACACACACACACACACACACACACACACACACAGAACCAGGAAGTGGAGCTGTGGCTCAAGTAGTAGAGTGATAGCTTTAAGTAACAAAGCTCAGGGACAACACCCAGGTCCTGAGTTCAAGCCCCAGGACCAGCACAAACAAAACAAAACAAAAATGTGGGGTTCGATTCCTAGCACCCAAAGTAAAGAAAAAGAAAAAGGATCTCAGGGCCTCACACTTGTAAAGCAGGAGCTGTTAGATGATGAAAATGGTTAAAGACTTAAAGAGGGTGTTTCCAACACTTTCAAATATTCTTTAGAGATTCAAGTCGGAAAAAAGGAAGAAAAACTGGCAAAAGAGCCATCAACAAAAATTTCACTGACAAGAAGTTCAAATGCCCCAGATTCATAATCATAGAGGAAAAAAACACACACAATACCATTTCACTCCCACAAGACTGGCAAAAACTAAAAGTCAGACTTGTGTTGGCAAGACATAGAGCAACGGGGCCTCTCACCTCCTACTCCTAGGTGTTGGAGTTGGTACAACCGCTCTGGGGAGCCACCAGGTAATAATGCTGAGCACACATACACCCCACACCCTTAAGTCCTGCCACAGGCAACCAAGGCAGACCCGCCATCCCCAGGGAGAGACAAGAACAAAGGAGACAAGAATGTATACAGTGGTGGGTTGATAATTAGGCAAAAACTGAACGTAAGCAAAGGTCCCTTGGCAGAAGCACAGACAAAGTGTTGCCATTCCAGGGAATATTATGCAGTTGAGAATCCTTGCACTCTAGAGGCTGAGATAGAAGGACTACAAGTTTGGGGCCAGTATAGACTACATCTGTTAGGCTCTGCCTCAAAGCAACCAACCAACCAAATAACACGAAAACAAAGCCCAGTTCTACACTGGCTCTGCTGATGGCTAGCCCCCTCCAACCCCCTCTCCACCTCCTCTGCCTTTATCACATTCCTCCATCTCCCTAAGGTTAAAGACTTCAGTCATTCTAGCCAAGTGCAAAAGCATGTGCCTGTGGCTCCAGCCGCTCTGGAGGCTGAGGCTGGAGGATCACTTGAGCCCAGGAGTTTGTGACCAGCCTGGGTAACATAGCAAGACTATCATTAAAAAAAAAAAAGCCAGGTGTTGGTGGCTCTAATCCTAGCTACTCAAGAGGCTGAAATCGGAGGATCATGGTTCCATGCCAGCCCAAGTATGAAAGGCTGTAAATCTCATCTCCAATTAACCACTAAAAAGCCAGAAGTGGAGCTGTGACTCAAGTGGTAGAGTGCTAGCCTTGAGCTTCTTTAAAAAAAAAAAAGCTCAGGGACAGCGCTCAAGACCTGAGTTCAAGCCCCAATGTTTGTGTGCACACACACGCGCGCACGCACACACACACACACACACACACATACATGGGGAGGGGAAGAGAGATGAGACCTTTGCCCTCATTCAAGAGCCTCAGAGGCTACTGAAGAGATACAGAAAAGGCAAGCCATGCGCTCCAACCTGCTGGAATCCTGGGAGAACTGACAGCCAGCACAAGAACCAGGCGGTGAATGATGGTGGTGATGACAGAAAAGAGAAGCCAGGCATGGACCCTGCCTATGAGGCCGGATGCTGGGGTACACCTGAGGCTGTGAGCCACTCCTAAGTTTGGCTTTAAGGCAGGTGCTGACCCTCAGGTCTCTGGGGGACTTGCATAGGTAGAGATCATGCTCAGCACTCAACCTCCACAGGGCACAGGTGCCAAGACCCCGAAGTCCTGGCCCTGCACTGGGAGAGGGAAAACTCACCATCCAGTACCCCGGGTGCTCCCACCAAGCTGAAGGAGCACTGTCTACAGTGACCAGCTTTCTTTCTTTCTTCTTTCCCTTCCTTTTTTCCCTCCTTCCCTCTTCCCTCCCTCCTTCCCCGTTGCCAGTCCTGGGGCTTGGGACTCAGGGTCTGAGCATTATCCCTGGCTTCTCTTTGCTCAAGATTAGAGGTCTATCTCTTGAGCCACAGTGCCAATTCTGGCCTTTTCCGTTTATGTGGTGCTGAGGAATTGAACCCAGGCTTCAAGCATGCTAGGCAAGCTCTCTACCAAGCCACCTTCCCAGCCCAGTGCCAGGCACTCTTGAAGGCTGCCTACAGTGAGACTCGGCCCTTCAGTAGCCCTCTACTGGCTTATGGGGTCCTCTCGAAGGTACACTGGCTAAGTCCCAATGTCCCCACTGGAAGTCCACTCACACTCAACTCTCCTCAGGGAGAGGTCTGGCCCCACCTGCAGCCCTCTCCCTGCCTGGGTCTATTCCAGAAGAGGGAGGGCTCCCCTCTCCCCTCCAGCCTGGGAGCCTCCAGAACAGGAACCAAGCCAAGAAGTAATCACAAAAGTTTCAAGCTGTGCGGCGAAACCGGGTAGGTACAAGTCCACACAGAGTACAGATGGTCACAGCCCCCCCAGCCCTGACCACTGGGCCAGGGGGCGGTCCCCTACCTAGTGGAGGGCGGTGAGCCTTCTGCAATGTCAAAATTAACAGCTCCAGGCAAAGAGCACTATTGATCCAGGAGAGGTCTCCAGCGGAGCAGGCACAGGGCTGAGGGGTGAGGGCTAACCCCAACCCGCAGGCGGAGCGGGGAGGCTGGGGGCGCTCCGGGCGCCGAAAACACCGCGGTCCCGAGTGGGCCTCCGGAGGCCCAGGCCTCTGGGGCTGGACAGTGCCTCCGGACACTACCGGAAATCTTGGGTGCCCGGACCGGAGGACGAGCACCCACCCGAGGTCCGCTGCACGGTCCCGCCCGGGAGGCGGGCGTCCAGGTGCAGGCGCGTCGGGCCGGCCGGCTGCAGGCCGGGGAGCCGGCAGGTGCGCGTGGACAAAGCGCGGGGGGCGCGGGGGCGCCGGGGAGCGGGGAGGCGGCGGGCGCGAGGGGCGCGGGCCGGCGCGGCGGGCGCGGGGAGGCGCGGGGAGGCGCGGCGGGCGCGGGGAGGCGCGGGGAGGCGCGGCGGGCGCGAGGGGCGCGGGGTCGCCGGGGCGCGGGGGCGCGGGGGGACGCGGCGGGCGCGGGGGGCGTACCTGGGCACGCAGCTGGGGCTGGAGCCGTCCACCTCCCAGGTGGCGAACAGGTTCATGGGCACCGGCGTGTTGAGCGCGCCGGGCGCGCCGGGGAGGCCGAGGCGGCCCCGCTCGGCCATGGCGCCGGCCCCGCCGTCCCTCGGCGGCCTGGGGCTGCGCCGGGCCGCGGGCGGGCGGGCGCGCGGCGGCGGGCGGGCGGGCGGGCGGGCGGGGCGCGCAGAGGGCGGCGGCGCGGTCACATGGTGCCGGCGGCCGGGCGAGCGTCGGGCAGGCCCGCGGGCGGCGTCCCGGAGGCGCCGGCGCCCCGCCCCTCGCGGCGCGGCGCCGCCGATTGGCTGCGCCGGGGCAGGGCTCGCGCCCCGCGCCCAATCACCGTCCGCCGGAAGTGAGGTGCCGCTCGCGCCCTCCCGGGCGGCCCCCGGCCTGCCGCGGGAGCGCGCGCCGGCGCTCCCGGGCGCAGACCCCGCCCGGCGCGCGACCCGCCTCCCGGGACGCCCGCCGGGGACGTGCGGGCCCGGGACGGACGGGCGCGAGGCCCCGGGACGGCGTGCCCTCCGGGTCCGCGCCCCTGCCCACCGCGTCCGAGTCCCGGGGCGTCCGGAACGCTCCTTGCCCCCCCGCCCCGGCGCGCCTCCCGGGCCGGGGCCTCCCCGGGCCGCGTCGCGTCCCCGCTGGCTCCGCCGCGGACGCCGCCGGTCCCCGGGCTCCCCGCGCCGCCGCCGCCGGCCCTGCCCTTCGTCACTTCGCGGCGCTCCCACGGTCTTCTCGAGACCGTACGAGCCGATGTCGGGCGCGGTCCCTCCCGACCCGCCGCCCACCGGGCCGCGGGGCCGGGGCCGGGGCCGCGCTGGGAAGGGGCCGAGCCGCCGGCGCCTCCCTTCTCCTTTTGTGTCTCCCGTCAGCACATCTAGGCGAAGTTTTTGTGGCTTGTCTCGTGTCTTTGTGCCCACAGCTCCACACAGTTGCATTTCTCCCGTTCCTGTCTGTGTCTTGTTATCCACAACTGTTTTTGTTTTGTTTTGTGTTTTTGAAACAATTCCAGGCCGACCTAGTCCACTTTGGACTTTCTCTGCCCTTGGGGTTCGCCCTAGCAGCCCCTTGGTGCTTTTCCCTGCCAAGCCAAGGCCCTTAGGACTGCAAGAGGCAGCCTGCTGCTGCAAACAGCTGCCACTGCTTAAAGCCAGGGTCCCCTTTGGACAGAACAAGGGGACCTGTGTTTCCCACATGGTCCCTGCTCCTTTGGGGTAGTTCAACTGAAAGCCACCAGGATCTCTCTATCCGAGGCCAGCTGACTGGGGTATTGTCTTACACTGTAGTCCTGCCCGGGTCGGGTCAGCCGGCTTAGCATCTGTGGGGCTTGTACCTAGAAGATGGGGTCTGTTCAGAGAGCAGACCAGCCCCTGGGAGGACAAGCTGCCTTTGAAGCAAGGGCAGAAAACAGACATCCACTGACCTCAACACTTGGCATGCAATGCTCCGGACGGGATGGGGGTGCCATTGCAGGCAGATGAATAAGCTGCCTGACCGGCCGTGTCTGTGTGCGCCAGGCAGTACAATAAGGGCCAGGGAAGGAAACGGGGGTGACACCAGTGGGCCATGGTAGAGCCGTACCAGGAACCAATGTGAGCCTGCAGTGACATTCCAGCCCATCTCCAATTTACAGAGGAGGAAACTGAGGTATGCATGAGACAGGCTAACGGTGGTGGGTATATGGTTTCGAAATGAGCAGATAGAACTTTGAACCAGTCACTTTTGTTTTGGCCAAGACTTCTTTTCGGGTCCTGCTCCATATTTGAAAGTGATGCTCCTTGTTCAGAGTACTTTCCAGTGGCTTTTTCTTTAAAGAAGGGCCTGTCTGGACAACTGGGGTGGCTGGGCATGGCTGGGGAGAAGGCATTCAGAGAAGGGCCTTTAGAACCCCAAGGTCCCCAAAAGACACCCTGACAGCCCACCAACATGTTTGTGATGTTGGTAGTAAATAAGAGCCTCAGACTTGGCAGATTGTCCACAGGACTTCGGGCCTAAAGAAACCAAAGCCGGGGCTGGGGATATAGCCTAGTGGCAAGAGTGCCTGCCTCGGATACACGAGGCCCTAGGTTCGATTCCCCAGCACCACATATACAGAAAATGGCCAGAAGCGGCGCTGTGGCTCAAGTGGCAGTGTGCTAGCCTTGAGCGGGAAGAAGCCAGGGACAGTGCTCAGGCCCTGAGTCCAAGGCCCAGGACTGGCCAAAAAAAAAAAAAAGAAACCAAAGCCCCAGCCCCTGTGCAGTGAGATGAAGCCAAGGCTCTGGCACCTTTTCTGAACGCCCACTGGCTATCATCCTGCGGCAGGACTAGGCACTTTGAGTCGGTGTTCAGGACTGTGGGCTCTTTGGGAACTATCCATCTACTCAGTGGAGTAAAGGCAGCACACACCTGGAGTGGGGACATGATGTAACGTGGGGCAGGCATGCCCTACCTATGAAAAGAGCTCCAGCCCAGGCCCAGGGACCCTGGACGGTCTCCAAAATGCAAGGACCATGGAGATCATGATGTACCTCTGGACATGCCAGCAGTTTAAGCTTGCTGGTGTGCATGTAGTCCGTGAAAGAACACTGGCCAGCACCGAGCCTTCTGACTGCTTCACCTTGCAGCGAGGGCTGATGCACTCCTCTGCACCTGTTACCTTTGGGGCAGTTCCAGCCCACTGAGTGTACCAGTGTCCAGGACCACACACAGACCCCTTCAATATCTTAACTTGGTGATCCAGTCCATGACTCTGTGGCTCTGGTGGCTGGAAGCAGCCCTATGTGGGACAAGCCCTTGACCAGCCTCTGCTGTGGCAGAGAGCTAAAGACACCTGGATGTGGCTTGTGTGTCTGAGCCACATCACTGAGTCAGAAGATACAGCAGTCCATGGTGTGCTGGAGATGCATTCTTCTTCAGGAAAGGGAACACTGTGTTCAGGAACCCGAGTACCCTCCTGGTGCAAGGCAGGTGCCTAGGCAGAGGCCATGGCTAGGAAGATGCTGCAGAGCAACAGACCCCAGGTGACTTTTGAGATAACCACAGAGCTGCAGCTATGGTCCACAGGGGTGGAACCAGAGTGTGGACATGTGGAACAAGAGCTGCCCATGGTTGGAGAACTGTCCTTGGGACACCACCAAGAGACTAGAGATTCATGGTGCCTGCCATATCTGTCCCTTCATATCTATCCACTTCATCCTGTCAAGATCCTTAGATTGATGTCAAGAAGGTGTCTAGGGTCTTCATACAATGCCCTGCTAGGTGGAACACACGCTAAACCAGTGATGCTAACTGCTCTAAAGTCCAGAAGTTCTAAAAGAACAGGAGCCACCATTGGAGACATCTCTGTGACCTCACAGAGTTATCAAGTCTTTCATTTATTCATTTAATAGATGATTATCAAGCCAGGCATTGTGGTATATACCTGTAATCCCAGCTACACTGGAAGCAGAGGTAGGATTGTGGCCCAAGGCTTCCTTGGCAAGCGCTTAAGACAAATTTTAAAAAGCAAAAGTAGCCAGGCCTCCAAAAAAGCAAAAGTAGCCAGGCCCCAGGGGCTCACACCTGCAATCCTGGCTACTTAGAAGGCTGAGGTCTAAGAGTCAGGGTTCCAAGCCAACCAGGGCAGGGAAATCTATGAGACTCTTATCTCCAATTAACCACCAGAAAACTGAAAGTGGCAGCTGTGGCTCAAAGTGGTAGAGCACTGGCCTTGAGTGAAAAAGCTCAGGGACAGTGCCTAGGCCCAAAGTTCAAGCCCCATCACAGACACAAAGGAAAAAAAGTCAAAAGTACCAGGGGCATAGTTCAGATTGGTAAAGTGCTTGCCTAACAGGTGAGAGGCAGTGATTATAGAGACCTAGTTTCAAACATCAGAAAGAACATATTCTCTTAGAGCAAAGTCACATATGTCACGCAGTGCAGAAACAATGCTCTTTCAGATATGCAGGGTGGATAGTGTTGGAGTAAGAGCTGAAGGGAAACCTGGGGCCACAGGAAAGCAGCACCTGCCAGGGAGAAGTGCCTCTGACTGGCTCATGCTCTGGAGGGTCCAGTATCCCTGACTAGTTTTATTTTTTTAGTGCCGGTGAACTCAAGGCCTGGGTGCTGTTCCTTAGCTTTTTCTGGTCAAGGCTCGTGCTCTACCACTTGAGCCATAGCTCCTACTTTGGGCTTTTTGGTGGTTAATTGGAGATAAATCTCATGGATGTTCTTGTATAGGCTGGCTTCAAACCACAATCCTCAGATCTCAGCCTCTAAATACCCAGGATAACGGGCATGAGCCACCAGCACCCAGCCCTTTCTTTCTTTCTTTCTTTCTTTTTTTTTTTTTTGGCCAGTCCTGGGGCTTGGACTCAGGGCCTGAGCACTGTCCCTGGCTTCTTTTTTGCTCAAGGCTAGCACTCTGCCACTTGAGCCACAGCGCCACTTCTGGCCATTTTCTGTATATGTGGTGCTGGGGAATTGAACCCAGGGCTTCATGTATACGAGGCAAGCACTCTTGCCACTAGGCCATATCCCCAGCCCCCTTTCTTTTTTTTGAAGAGAGGTTTCACTATGTAACCCAGGCTGGTCTTGATCTCACTATCCTGCCTGTATCTACTGTGTTCTGGTGTTTCAAATATGCACCTGTATTTCTGGGTTACATGGTGTTCTTTCTAGGTGCTTTTTGAAACCTGGATAGAGGTATAAATATTGTATTTGTCACTTAGAAGTGCCATGAGCATTTACCCCAATTTGAGGTGCATGGTGATGTCATTACAGCAGCCTTCTGGGACACACCGATGGGAACACACCATGACCAGCTGACTCGGACCTCTACTTCCAGGCATGTAGACAATGCATGCAGTAAAACAGTAAAATGGTCAATGACAGCTGGGAGCCAGTGGCTCATGACTAATCCTAGTTACTTAGGAGGCTAAGATCTGAGGACCATGGTTCAAAGCCAGCCTGGGCTGGAAACTCTGTGAGACTCCTACCTCTAATAAAAGCCAGAAATGGAGTTCACGTGGTAGAGCACTACCCTTGAGCAAAAAAAGCTCAGAGAAAGTACCCAGGCACTTAGTTCAAGCCCTAAGATCAGCACACACACACATACACACACACACATACACGTACACACGTTAAAACCCTAGTAAGAGTTATGAGGAAGTAATGTTGTCATTATGAATTTGGTAATAACCTAAGAAAACATAAATGTAAAACCTAGTTAAGTGCTGAAACTAATCTGTTAAGGATGTCTAAGTTACAGCCAGGCCCAGTGGCTCAAGCCTGTAAACCTAGCTGCTTGCGAGGCAGAGATCAGAGGAATCATGGTTTAAGGTGAGCCATGTAAAATCAATAAATTCATGAGACTCCATCTTGACCTATGGCTAGTCACAGTGTTGAACTTCTCATCCGCAGCTACAAGGGAAGCACAATGGCTGTATCAGGTTGTGCTCCCATAGTCCCAGTGACATTGGTAAGCACAAAAGGTGGGCTGCAGTCCAGGCCAGCCAGGTCATAAAATGAGACTCCATCTGGAAAATACCAAAAAGGGGCTGACAGCCTGGGAAGGACAGTCCATAAGACTCTATCTCCAATTAACCACTGAAAAGCTAAATGTAGAGCTGAGCTTCAAGTGGTAGAGTACTAGCCTTGAGCACAAAGGGGCACTGAAATGGAGGGAGGAAGGATGAACAAAGGCAATCATGCTATTTAGTATATACTATGTGGACAATGAACTATGTAACTTGTGGGCAAAGAAAAGGGTGGGGGGACCTGGAGGAAAGTGGAGAAAGAGGTGACATTGTCCAAAAAAAGAAATGTACTCAGCTAGGTGCTAGTGGCTCATACCTGTAAGCCTAGCTACTCAGGAGGCTGAGATCTGGGGGTCATGGTTCAAAGCCATCCAGGCAGGAAAATCCATGAGACTTTTATCTCCAATTAACCACCAGAAAAATGGACGTGGAGCTATGGCTCAAAGTGGTAGAGCATGCTAGCCTTGAGCAAAAGAGCTCAGGGATAGTACCCAGGCCCTGAGTTCAAACCCTAGGCTGCAAAACAAAACAAAAACTCAGGGACAGTGCCCAGGCTCTAAGTTCAAGCCAAGCATTAATACTGGTACAAAAAAGGATGGGTTGTCAGAGTGGTGGAGTGCCTGCCTAGCAAGCACAAAGCCCTGAATTCAAAATCTTAATGCTAAAAAAAATTAAAGCATGTTTCAATTTTTTTTTTTTTTTTTGGCCAGTCCTGGGCCTTGGACTCAGGGCCTGAGCACTGTCCCTGGCTTCTTTTTGCTCAAGGCTAGCACTCTACCACTTGAGCCACAGCGCTACTTCTGGCCATTTTCTGTATATGTGGTGCTGAGGAATCGAACCCAGGGCTTCATGTATACGAGGCAGGCACTCTTGCCACTAGGCCATATCCCCAGCGCCGCACATTTCAGATTTTAAGATACAAAGGGAAGGGTCCTACCTCCCAAGACTTAATTCAAAAATACCCATCTGGACTGAATGGGTGCCCATGGCTCACACCTGTAATCCCAACTACTCAGAAGGCTGAGATCTGAGGATTGCAGTTCAAAGCCAGCCTGGGCAGAATAGTCTGTGAGACTCTTATTTCCAATCAACTACTCAGAAAAGTAGCTCTGTGGCTCAAGTGGTAAAGCTCTAGACTTGAGAACAAAGAGGCTCAGGGACAATGCCTCGACCCTAAGTTCAAGCTCCAGGACCAGAAAAAAACAAAAACAAACAACCTATATGGAAGATAATTGTAGTTTAGGTGCGATAAGAAAATATCATGAGGCCAGATGCCAGGGGCTTTTGCCTGTAATCATAGCTATTCAGGAAGCTGAGTTCTGAGGCTCAAGGTTCAAAGCTAGCTCGGGCAGGAATGTCCATGAGACCCTGTGGCTCAAGTGATAGAGTGCTTGCCTTGAGCCAAAAAGCTGAGGGACAATGCTCAGGCCCTGGTTCAAGCCCCAGAACTGGCACAAAAAGAGAAAGAAACTATAATGAATTGGATGGCCTATAAATAACATGTGTTTCTCATGGTTCTGGAGACTAGGTGTCCCAGATGTTGGTGCTGGCATGTTTGGAATCTGGCAAGGCCCTTCCTGGCTCATGGACACCTTCCCACCGAGTCCTTGCATGTCTGAGGAGCTAGGCAGCTCTGGTTTCGTTCCTGAGGGCCACCGATTTCAGTCATGGTGTTCCCAAAGGCCCCACATCCCAAGGACACCACTTTGGGCTAGGGTTTTAATATGAACCTGAGTGGCAGCAACACGCAAGGCCTCAGAGATATCCGGCAGGCCCCACTGTCTGTCCTCTCACTGTCCACGGGGACGGGGCTCACAATCAGAAGCTGGAAACAGGGCTTCCCCAAAGAGAGATCCACTTCCATCTGGCAGAGCACCTGTGCCCACAGAATGTGATCACAGCGTCATGCACTCTTTGTGGGGAGACTAAGAACGCACTCCACTCACCAGTACATTTGTACACTCCTAAAGAGGCAGCAAATGGTCCCAAGAACCGTGTCAAAGTTCAAGTGGAAGAATACACTCAGGAACACCCTGCGTTTTCTAATGAATCAAGGCACGGCCATGCCCTTGTCTGTCATCACAAGCTACAATGAATGACTGGCAGGAGACCCAGCCAAGCTGGCACCTGCAGGTGTTCAACCAGGGAGGGTAGTTATTGACACACTGTGGAAGGGCCATTGTCCTAACAAAATCTAAGTGCGTCAAATGATGTTGATAACTTAAGCCATGTGGTATGTTTGCAAGAATCCAGAAGGGATAAATAGGCCAAGACTCAGTGGGCATATGGGCATCTACAGAGGCCTGCCATGGGGACCCCACAGCTGCTAGGCAAGGGCAACCTTCCCTCAAAACTCTTCAACAAAATGCCAGCCAAAACCTAAGAGAGTGGCAAATTAAAAATGTAAGGAATCAAGAGCTGGTACACACCCATACCAGCTGGCACTTGTACACCTGGTACCTGGAGGTGAGATCGAGGACCTAGATCAGCCAGGGCAGAAATGTGAGACCCTGCTAGGTGCTAGTGGCTTATGCCTGTGATCCTAGCCACTTGAGAGACTGAGAACTGGAGACCGAGGTTTGCACCCACCTTGAGCATAAAAGCTATGGAACAGCTCTCAGACTATGACTTCAAGCCCCAGTATCAGTGCGCGCGTGCGCGCACACACACACACACACACACACACACACCAAAAAAGAAATAAAAGAAGTCAGGAGCCTGTGATTTATTCCTGTAATCCTAGCTACTCAGTAGGCTGAGATCTGAGGATCGTGGTTTGAAGCCAGCCTGGGCAGGAAAGTCCACAAGATTCATCTCCAATAACCACCAGAAATCCAGAAGTGACTCTGTAGCTCAAAGTGCTAGAGCCAGTAGCCTTGAGCTGAAGACCTCAGGGACAGCACCCAGGCCCTGTGACAAGATATAGACATATACAAATCTATAGATCTATATCTCTTGATATATGCATACATAATATCTATACAGCTATATACTTACTATGTATATCTAGTAAATATAGAAGTATGTATATATGTAAGTATACACACACATATGCGAAAGAGATCAGTAGAACCCTGTGGCTGAAAGGGAACTATATGAAAATAGACACACTAAGGGAAATCACTAGTTGTTTAGTCCATGGGTTTGTTGACTTGGAGATATAAAAGGTCTCTGAAGCTAGAAATCTAAAATCAGCCAAGTCAAAAGCCACACAGGAGTCTGAGCATTGCTGGCTCATGTTTTTAAACATAGTAACCCAGGAGGCTTAGATCTGAGGATCCCAGTTCAAAGCCAGATTGGGCAAGAAAGTCTAAGAGACTCTTATTTCCAATTAACCAGCAAAAGCCAAAAGTGAAGCTGTGGCTCAAAGTGGTAGAGTGCTACCTTGAGCAAAAAAGCCAAGTGAGCTGGGCATTAGTGGCTCACATCTGTATCCTAGCTACTCAGGAGGCTAAGATCTAAGGAGTGTGGTTCAAAGCCAGGTCAGGCAAGAAAATCTGTGAGACTCAAATCTCCAATAAATTACCAAAAAAGGGAAGTGGAGCTGTGGTTCAAGTAGTGGAGTACTAACCTTGAGCACAGAAGCTTATGGACAGTAGCCAGGCCCCGAGTTCAAGCCCCAGAACTGGAGAAAAAAAGAAGAGCCAAGTAAGTGTAAGGCAGACACACACACACACACACACACACACACACACACACAATCATGTGGGGTGAAAATGGTCCAACATGTCACTGGGTTGGGACTGTTGTGGCATGTCCACGATCCCTAAAGGCAGACCATGCCTGAGGAAATGGGTCTAAGAGCCCAAGAAGGGTGCTGAGGTCCCTTGGCAGCGGGTGGGCAGCGACTGGAGGGCTTCTCAGCCCACTGTGCCCGCAGTGTGAAAAACTGGGAGTGTTAAGACGTTATCTGTGTGTACTAGGAATTCAGCTGATTTCCCCTTTTCACTTTTGCTCATCTGTATTTTATGCTTTGGTCTAGAACGAATGTTATTAACTGTCAAGAAAATAGTGCATGTTCTATGGTGACCTGTGGCGCCCTCTAGCTGGGCTTTTCTTGGAAGATGAAATGACCATCGGAAGCAGCTGTAAACCGAAGACTTCGTAAGACTGCTCACAAGAGTAACGTCCCCATTTATTTTTTTTTATTTTTTAGGTTTTTTTTCTTTTTTTTTTTTTTTTTCAAATTTTTATTATCAAACTGATGTACAGAGAGGTTACAGTTTCATACATTAGGCATTGGATTCATTTCTTTTCTTTTTTTTTTTTTTTTTTGGCCAGTCCTGGGCCTTGGACTCAGGGCCTGAGCACTGTCCCTGGCTTCTTCTTGCTCAAGGCTAGCACTCTGCCACTTGAGCCACAGCGCCGCTTCTGGCCGTTTTCTGTATATGTGGTGCTGGGGAATCGAACCTAGAGCCTCGTGTATCCGAGGCAGGCACTCTTGCCACTAGGCTATATCCCCAGCCCTGGATTCATTTCTTGTACTGTTTGTTACCTTGTCCCTCATAGCCCCCTCCCCCATTTTTTAGGTTTTTTAAATTATAGCTAGTGCCTGGTTTACTGTGACTTTTTTTTTTCCAGTCCTAAGGCTTGGACCCAGGGCCTAGATGCTGTCCTTGAGCTTTTCCTCCTAACTAGTGCTCTACCACTTTGTCTCCAGCTATACTTCCAGCTTTGGGGTGGTTAGAGGTAAGTGTCTCATGGATTTCCTCCCTGGGCTGGCTTCCAACCACAATCCTCAGATCTCAATCTCCTGAGTAGCACTGGTGCTTGGTTAGAGTGACATCATCATCATCATCATCATCATCATCATCATCATCATCATCATCTGCCAGTCCTGGGGCTTGAACTCAGGGCCTGGGCACTGTCCCTGAGCCTCTCTGTGCTCGAGGCTAGCACTCTACCACTTAAGCCACAGCGCCACTTCTGGCCTTTTCTGTGTATGTGGTGCTGAGGAATGGAACCCAGGGCTTCATGCATGCTAGGGAGGCACTCTACCACTAAGCCACATTCCCAGCCCCAAGAGTGACATTCTTTATGTGGAAGGATCTTTATGTGGAAGAACAATATGTTGAAGGATCCTAGAGGAGTGATAGAAGATTCACAAAAGAAAAAGTGAGACTGTTTTATTTTACTATGGGGAGTTATAAGTTAAAACAAGAGGCACGCGCGGGGGGGGGGCACAGTGGCTCACACCTGTAATCCTAGCTACTCAGGAGGCTGATATCTAAGGATTGCAGTTTGTTGTTGTTGTTTTGGTTTGGTTTTTTGTCAGGCCTAGGACTTGGACTCAGGGCCTGGGCACTGTCCCTGGCTTCTTTTTGCTCAAGGCTAGCACTCTGCCACTTGAGCCACAGCACCACTTCTGGCTTTTTTCTGTATATGTGGTGCTGAGGAATCAAACCCAGGGCTTCATATATGCCAGGCAAGCACTCTACCACTAAGCCATATCCCCAGCCCCTAAGTATTGCAGTTTGAAGCCAGCCCAGGCAAGAAAGGCTGTGTGACTCTTATCTCCAATTAACCATTGGAAAACTGAAAGTGGAACTGTGACTCAAAGTGGTAGAGTACTAACCTTGAACACAAAAGCTCAGGGACAGTGTCCAAGCCCTAAGTTCAAGCCCTATGACCAACAAAAAAACCAAACCAAACCAAACCAAAAAATAACGGGAGTGTCTGTGAATATGGCCTAGTGGCAAGAGTGCTTGCTTTGTATACATGAAGCCCTGGGTTCAATTCCTCAGCACCACATATATGGAAAAGGCCAGAAGTGGTGCTGTGGCTCAAATGGTAGAGCAAAAAGCAGTCAGGGACAGTGCTCAGGCCCTGAGTCCAAGCCCCAGGACTGACAAATAAATAAATAAATAACAGGAGGCACAAACCTGGTGTGGTCATTCATACCTGTAATCATTCACATCAGAATTTGAGGCAAAGATGGGAAAGATCAAAGTTCAAGGCCAGTCTGGACAAAAACTTAGCAAGACTCCTTCTCAACCAATAAGCTGAGCAGAAGGTGCCTGTCTGTCTCCAGGTACATGAGGGACATAGGTAGAAATACTGAGGCCTGAGACAATATAGGGAAACCTGTGGGACACTACATGAAAAATAATGAAAGTAAGGAAGGGCTGGGTCTAGTGCAAGGTCTAATCCCAGTACCTTAACAAAAAAATCCCCCAAACCATAGCCAGGCAGAGACTGAGAGACTGAGTTCTAGGCTACCCTGGTCACAAAAGTTGGCAAGAGGACCAGGAGCTGGAAGTGACGTTGTGGCTCAAGTGGTAGAATGCTAGCCTTGAGCAAAAAGAGCTCAAGGACAGTACCCAGGCCCTGAGTTCAAGCCCCAGGAATGGCAAAAAACAAACCAAATCAAAAAGTTGATAAGATGCCCTCTCAACTAGGCTGGGATCAATGATGCCTGCCTGTCATCTCAGAAAAAGGGAAGCACAAATAGGAGATTCAAAGTCTGGGATGGCCAGGGCATAAAATCAAGACTTTATTTTGAGAATAACTATTGCAAAAAAGGAGCCGATAGGATGGCTCAAGTGGCAGGACACTGGCTTAGCAAGCACAAGGTCCTCACTTCAATCCTCAGTACCAGCAACAATAAAACAAAATGAAACCAGACACAAAGATTTCAACATAGCTGAACGCAGATACAGGCCTGTCATGTCTTCCTTCTATTTTCTTTGAGGCTAGCACTTTCTTTTTTTTTTTTTTTTTTTTTTTATACTTTTTTTTTTATTATTTTTTTTTATTAATTGGACATAAATTTTTTTACAAGGTGTTGTGCAAAGAGGGTGCAGTTACATAGTAGGGCAGTGTGTACATTTCTTATGATATCTTACAACCTGTTTTTCTATCCCTTGTCTAGGTCAGGTTGACATATATGCAATATACAATGTATCAAGAACATATACAGTATTCACAGACTTGGTCTCTACTGTCTCTCCGTCTCCCTTTGTTAACAGTCATATATCAGGGAGATCATGCCCCTTTGTTTTCTGTGTTCTAGGCTTGTCTCACTCAACATTATTTGTTCGAGTTCCGACCATTTCCCTGCAAATAACAATATTTCACCATTCCTAATCGCTATGTAGTATTCCATTGTGTATAAGTACCATATTTTTTGGATCCATTCGTCTGTGGAGGGGCATCTTGAGGCTAGCACTTTCCTCCGTTCCTCTCCATGCAGGCCAGGCTTAGGTGCCATAACTCCTTTGCCTTGTACCTGGAGATAGGCCTGAAGTGGCCCTTGCACTGTTGAAGCAGTGGTTTTAAGGGTTTTCTTATATCCTTGTGGCATCTAGCAGTGCTTGTAATATTTTATTAAAAAAGAAACAAAAGCAAAAACAAAACTTGGTGCCAGTGGCTCATGACTATAATACTAGATACTCAGGAGGCTGAGTTTTGAGGATTGCAGGTTGAAGCCAGCCTGAGCAAGAAAGTCTGGGGGACTCTTATGTCCAATTCGCCACCAAAAAGTAGAAATGGAGCTGTGGCTCAAGTGGTAGAGCACCAGCCTTGAGTGGAAAAAGCTAAGGACAGTGCTCAGGCCCCTGAGTTCAAGCCCCAGTACTGGTAAAATAAACAAACAAGCCAGTTTAGGCTTTTCAAAGCAGGAAGGTCTTCTGGCTTTGGCATCCATGTGCTTTTGAATGTCCTCCAGATGTACTTGGCAGTTTTCTAGTTTCCTTTCTGGCTTGCTCATCTCTTAAGACCATGGTAGCTGTGGGAGGAACAGAAGCTTCATACCTAGGGAAGGAATTGATGCCAGTATCACTGGCTCCTATAACACACAGCCATTGGAAATGTATTATATTCTCTTGTATAATCTTGCAGGTTTTATTATTATTAGCTGTGGGTTTCTTTTGTTTTTGCCAGTCCTGGCACGTGGACTCAGGGCCTGAGCACTGTCCCTGGCTTTTTTTTGCTCAAGGCTAGCACTCTGCCACTTGAGCCACAGCGCCACCTCTGGCCTTTTCTATATACGTGGTGCTGAGGAATCAAACCCGAGCTTCATGTATATGAGGCAAGCTCTCTTGCCATTAGGCCATATTCCTATTCCTTATTAGCTGTTTTTAGTGCTAACCGAACTATAGCACAGTTTAAGATCTAGATTCACTTTTACATTTTCCTATTCCACATGGAAATTCCAAGACTATCCAAGAGTCTACCTTTTTCTTTTCTTTTCTTTTCTTTTTTTTTTTTTGTGCCAATCCTGGGGCCAGAGCACTGAGCCACCATGCTGTTTCTGGTTTTCTAGAAGTTAATTGGAAACACGACTCTCTCAGGCTTTCCTGTTGGGGCTGGTTTCAAACCAAGGTCCTCAGAGCTCAGCCTCCTGAGTAGCTAAGATTACAGATATGAGTCACTGGCACCCAGCAAGTCAACCTTTCTTCACTGATTTGTGGGCCCTTCACTTATGTTTCCATTACATTATTTGTGCACAAATTCTTTGCAGTCTTTTAATGGCTATGATTTGACATCACTTTCAAGTATGTAGATAGGAATTCTTTGGTGCTTGAGCTTTCTTCCCTTACTTTTTTTTTTTTTTTTTGGCTAGTCCTGGGGCTTGAACTCAGGGCCTGAGCACTGTCCTTGACTTCCTTTTGTTCAAGGCTAGCACTCTACCACTTGAACCACAGCATCACTTCTGGCCTTTTCTGTTTGTATGGTGCTGAGGAATCGAACCCATGGCTTCATGCATGCTAGGCAAGCACTCTACCACTAAGCCAAATTCCCAGCCCCCCTTAATTTTTTATACCAGGGACTGAATTTGGAGCCTCATAAACAAGTGCCATATTACTTGAGCCATGCCTCTAATTCTTTTGCATTTAAGTTTCCTTCTTTCTTTTTTATTCCAGTCCTGGGCCTCGGACTCAGAGCCTGAGCACTGTCCCTGGCTTCTTTTTGCTCAGGGCTAGCACTCTGCCACTTGAGCCACAGCGCCGCTTCTGGCCGTTTTCTGTATATGTGGTGCTGGGGAATCGAACCTAGGGCCTCGTGTATCCGAGGCAGGTACTCTTGCCACTAGGCTATATCCCCAGCCCCGATTATTTTTTTGAAGGATCAAGTCTCGGAGTTTTTATTAGAACATTAACAGTCTGCAGGTAGCCAGCTGTTACAAGGGCCTGAAGCCCACATATACCTTTAACACTATCAGGAAACAGACCAGAGAGGAAAGAAAGAATAAAAACAATACCAACAAACCAATCTAGCTCCAATAAAGAGCTGACTTGGGACACCATGGTGACCAGAGACAAGCCAGGAGCTAGGACACAGGACACAGGAAATGAAGATGGAGACATGTGGAGTGGCATTTCCTGAAATTTTTTTTTTTTTTTTTTTTTTTTGGCCAGTCCTGGGCCTTGGACTCAGGGCCTGAGCACTGTCCCTGGCTTCTTCCCACTCAAGGCTAGCACTCTGCCACTTGAGCCACAGTGCCGCTTCTGGCCGTTTTTTCTGTATATGTGGTGCTGGGGAATCGAACCTAGGGCCTCGTGTATCCGAGGCAGGCACTCTTGCCACTAGGCTATATCCCCAGCCCCTCCTGATTATTTTTGATAATCATCTCTTTCAGACGAATTTAGGATTAATTTGGTGTGTGTGTGTGTGTGTGTGTGTGTGTGTGTGTGTGTGTGTGTGTTTGTGGCCAGTCCTGGGCCTTGAACTCAGGGCCTGAGTACTGTCCCTGGCTTCCTTTTGCTCAAGGCGAGCACTCTGCCACTTGAGCCACAGCGCCACTTCTGGCCATTTTCTATATATGTGGTGCTGGGGAATCGAACCCAGGGCTTCATGTATGTGAGGCAAGCGCTCTTGCCACTAGGCCATATCCCCAGCATGTGTGTGTGTGTGTGTGTGTGTGTGTGTGTGTGTGTGTGTGTGTGTGTGTTGTCAGTGGCCAACTGGGCCTTGAAATCTGGGGCTTGTACTCCAGGCCTGTGCTCACCTCTAGAGATTTACTAAATAAGCCACACCCCCAGTCCAGCAACATGTAGGTTGGAGACCCAACAGGCATCTATACTGAGATTCTCTAGGTCTCAAATGGAGTTGGTAGGATTCCAGATGTGAGCCACACAGCACACTCTGTTCAAGTTTATGAACTTGCCTTAAAAAAAAATCCTGCTGGGGCTGGGAATGTGGCCTAGTGGCAAGAGCGCTTGCCTCGTATACTTGAAGCCCTGGGTTCGATTCCCCAGCACCACATATATAGAAAATGGCCAGAAGTGGCGCTGTGGCTCAAGTGGCAGAGTGCTAGCCTTGAGCAAAAGGAAGCCAGGGACAGTGCTCAGGCCCTGAGTTCAAGGCCCAGGACTGGCCACACACACAAAAAAAAAATCCTGTTGATATTTGTGTTGGGATTACTTTTTTTTTTCATTTAACTCAAGAGACTTTTATTATTTTATTTAATTATTAAGTGTTTGTACAAAGATATTACAATTCCATAAGCTGGGTTTATGAAAACAATACATCTTATTTTTTTGATCTGGTTTATTTTTTAATTTATTTATTAATTGAACACAATTTTTTTTGACAAGGTGTTGTGCAAAAAGGGTACAGTTACATAGTAGGGCAGTGTGTACATTTCCTGTGATATATTATGCCCTGTTTTTCTTTCCCTTCTCTAGGTTGGGATTACTTCTAATTTACTGAATTTACATATTTACAACGTTGAATGATGGGTGCTTTTCTGCTTTAGTTTGAACTCCTGTCATATTCTGCAGTAAAGATTTGAAGTTTAGTCTTAGCCACTCAAGAGGCTGAGAAGTGAAGATTGTGTTTTAAAGCCATCCAGGGCAATAAAGTCCATGAGACTCTTATTTTTCTTCTTTTTTTTTTGGTCGGTCCTGGGGCTTGAACTCTGGGCCTAGGCACTGTCTCTGAGCATTTCAGCCACTTGAGCTACAGCACCACTTCTGGCTTTCTGGTGGTTAAGTGGAGATAAGCGTCTGGGGGTGGCTGGGGATATAGCTCAGTGGAAGGGCACCTGCCTAGCAAGTCCAAGGTCCTGAGGGGTCCTCAGCTCTGGGGGAAAAAAAAAAATCTGAGGAATCTGAGAAAAAGAGTCTCAGGCGGGGCGCCGGTGGCTATCGCCTGCTATTATCTTAGCGACTCAGAAGGCTGAGATCTGAGGATCTGAGGAATCCGGTTCAAATGCAGCCTAGTGACCAAGCCTAGCTCCAAGTGACCGCACGTGAAGGGGTGTCTTCAATGCGAGAGCGCTACAGCCTTGAGCACAAAAAGCTCAGGGACAGGGCCCAGTCCCAGGGTTCAAGCCCCAGGACTAGCGCACAGACGCAAAAAGAAGAAGAAAGAAAGGTGATTGCCCACAAAAAGTTTTTAAACATTTTGGCCAGTCCTGGGGGCTGCAATCAGGGGCTCGGGCTCCGGTGCACCACCGCCCGAGCCACGTTAATTGGACAGTCTCTCCGATTACTAGCAAGAGCCACCTGCGCCCGGCCAAAACCTTTCCCAGGCTTCCTCCAGAGAAGGCGGGCGATCGTTTACGGCATCTGAGGGGTGCGCAGGGCAAGTGCAGTCTAGTGAGCTCCGCTCCGGCCGGGGTCACCGGGGACCATGAGGAACTGGGGAGACTGCTGGGGAGCGGACAGCCGGAGGCGGGCGCGGGCAGGTGTAGGGCGCAGCCAGCCCGGACTGGGGCGGCCGGACCCCGCCGGGCCCAGGCCCCGCCCCCCTCGGGCCCCGCCCCCCTCGGGCCCCGCCCCCTCGGGCCCCGCCCCCGCAGCTGGGCTCCCGCCGGAGCCTCGCCCACCACGCCGTCCCCCAAGGTCCCGCCCACGACGCCGGTCCGTTCCTAGGTCCCTCCCACAGCCCTGTCACCGTACTGGACCGCGCTCACTATCTGTGGTCGCGCCTCAGGCCCTGCCCACCACTTCTGCCCTCCTGGGTCCGGCTCTCAACTCTGGGTTCTGTCCCAGGCCCTCCCGTAGCTCCGACATTACGTGGGACGCCGCTTTCCGCCGCAGGTCCCGCCCCAGGCCGCGCCTACCGCTTGCGCTCCCACAGGCCACACCCACAAGCTCTGGTCCCGTCCCGGGCCCCTCCCACAGCCCTGACGCCGTACCGGATCGCGTTCACCCCCGCCGGTCCCGCCCTCGGCCCCGCCCACACATATCCGCTCGCCTCGGCCACGCCCACACCTCCCTTGTCTCAGGCCCCGCCCACAGTGCTGACGCCGTACTGGACAGCGCTCACCGCCGCGGTCCCGCCCACGGCCCCGCCCACGGCCCTGCCCCGGCCCGGTACCGGGCTCGCCGCCCCGCCCCTTATGCCCCGCCCCCTCCCCTGGTGAGCCGCGGGGGTAGGGGGGGGGTGGCGGCTGCTCACAGGCGGGGGGGGGGGCGGTCTGGCGTCCGCCCGGGAGGACGCCGGTTCGAGTCCTCGCTTCCTCCGGGGCTCCAGTGTTTTTCCTGATCCCTCAGGTGTAGCGGTTGCCGGCGGCACGAGCTGGGCGCGCGTGGCGAATCTGCCGCTGCGAAACGGCAGGCGCGCTGCCGGAGGCCTCGCGAGAGTGCGGCGCGGCCGGACGCGGCCCGGCGGAGCGGGCGCGCTGAGGGCCGCGAGCTGAGCGCGGGGCAGCCGGGAGGGCCGGCCGGGCCCCGCGGCCTCACCATGACGGGCCGCGTGTGCCGCGGCTGCGGCGGCACCGACATCGAGCTGGACGCGGCGCGCGGCGACGCCGTGTGCACCGGGTGCGGCTCTGTGCTCGAGGACAACATCATCGTGTCGGAGGTGCAGTTCGTGGAGAACAGCGGCGGCGGGTCGTCGGCCGTGGGCCAGTTCGTGTCGCTCGACGGTGCGTCCCGCGGCGCGCGGGGGGCGGGCCGGGACGCGGCGGCGGGGAGCGGGCGCGAGTGCCGCGGGGCTCGCGCGGACGCCGTCGCCGGGTCCCCGAGCGCGCGCCGGGCGCGGGCTCGCCTCGGGAGCGGAGCGGGGGCCCCGCGCTCTGACAGGTGCGCGGCCCGGTCCGCGCCCGCCCCGTCGGCTCGGGGGCGTTGGCGTGGCCGTGAGCGGCTTGGACGCCCTCGCGTGCGCGCGGTTTGGGTGCCGACGCCGCGCAGCTCGTCCTTGTGCTTTCCGTGTGGTCTGAGGTACCCTCGCCCAGCCTAGGTGGCCTGGCACGTTTATTTGTCTTCTGTGTTTTGCGTTTACTCGTTATTTTTACTTTTCGGTGCCGAGGGCCCCGCGTGTGCGCGCGTGTGTGTGCGTGTGCGTGCGCGATCTGAGCCAAGCTCTTAGAGAGCTTGCTAAGAATGTGGCCTGCCGTTGACTGAACTGCACCCTCAGCTCCTTATTAATTCATTTTTCCATTGAAATCTGTGTCCCATTTTGAGTTACGCTTAGCTGAAGGTGTGAAGAGGTTTGGTTTGGTTTTTGGTCCTGAGGCTTGAACTCAGGACCTGGGCTCTGTCCCTGAGCTTTCTCATGCAAGACTAGTGCTCTACCACTTGAGCTACAGCTCTACTTCAGCTTTTTGGTAGTTAGTTCTTTTTTTTTTTTTTTTTTTGGCCATTCCAGGGACTTAAACTCAGGGCCTGAGCACTGTCCCTGGCTTCTTCTTGCTCAAGGCTAGCACTCTGCCACTTGAGCCACAGCGCCACTTCTGGCTGTTTTCTGTATATGTGGTGCTGGGGAATTGAACCCAGGGCTGCATGTATACGAGGCAAGCACTCTTGCCACTAGGCCATATCCCAGCCCCTTTGGTAGTTAATTTGAAGAGTTTCATGGACTTTCTTTTCTTTGGCTAGCTTTGAAGGGCGATCCTCAGAACCCAGCCTTCTGAGTAGCCAGGATTACAGATGTGAGCCTTTGGTGCCTGGCTGACTGCAGTGATTACTTTCTGCTTTTTTATTATTATTTTGGGGGCTATGTGTGCATACCAGTATTTGGCTTGAACTCAGGGTCTTTTAGATTCTGTCCCTTCGCTTTTTCTTTTTTTTTTTTCTTTTTTTTTTTTTTGCTTAAGGCTGGTGCTCTACTTGAGCCACAGTTGCACTTGAATTTTTTCTTTTTGGGTGGGGATAGCCTGTTTTCTGAACAATTTGCTGAAAGTCTTCCCTCTCTCCACTGGGATTGCCCTTGCTCCTTTGGTAGAGGTCTTGGGCCATATCTGTCTGGGGCTGCTTCTGAGTCTTCTACACTGTTTCATGGTCACTACCATATTGCCCTGTATAGGTTATTATATTCAGTTGTGTTTTAGATCCCGCTACATATGAAAGAAAACACGCACCATTTGTCTCTGGGCTTGTCTTACCTCACTTAGCATGACTTTTTCTTTTTTTTGTTTTTGGCCAGTCCTAGGCTGTGAACTCAGGGCCTGAGCACTGTCCCTGGCTTCTTTTTTGCTCAAGGCTAGCACTCTGCCACTTGAGCCACAGCGCCACGTCTGTATATGTGGTGCAAAGGAATCGAACCCAGGGCCTCATGTACACGAGGCAGGCACTCTTGCCACTAGGCCATATTCCCAGCCCTTAGCATGACTTTTTCTAGGTCCATCCATATTCCTGAAAATGACATAATCTTATTCTTTCTGATGGATGAGTAAAATTCCATTGTATATATGTACCACATTTTTTTTTTTTATCCACTCATCTGTCGTTGGTATTTGGGTTGTTTCCATAGCTTGGCTATTATTCACTATTGTGAATAGTGCAGCAATGAACGTGGATGTGCAAGTGTCTTTACTGTATCCTGATTTGTGATGTTCTGTGTAGCTGTCCAAGAGTGGGCTTGGTCATAGGAAAGTTCTATGTGTAGTTTTCTGAGGAACCTCCAGACTGCTGTCCAGAGTAGTTGTACATTGGTTTGGGAAGAATCTTTATTGCCTGTTGCACTGTGGAAGCATTGTCAGAGTTGAAAAGAGGCAGCATGTCCCACTTCTGAAAAATCGCATAGTTAGGTTAGTGTATTCCCTACCAGGACAGTCTGAATAAATTGTATTCCTCACTCTCATGCCAAGCAAAAGGTAAAGCCAGGTGCTGGTGGCTCACAAGTGTAATCCTAGCTACTCAGGACGCTTAGATCTGAGGATTGCGCTTCAAAGCCAGCCCAGTCAGGAAAGCCCATGAGACTCTTATTCCAACTAACCACCAGGAAAACAAACAAACAAATGACCAAAAAAAAAAAACCCCCAAACCAGACAGAAGTGGAGCTATGGGTAGAAAAGTGGTAGAGCACTAGCCTTGGGCTAAAGAGCTCTGGGACAGTGCCTAGGCTCCGAGTTCAAGCCATATGACTGATAAAACAATCAATGAAACAACAAAACACCTTCAATGTGGAGGGGTAGGCTTCTTAGGGGTCCTTGTGGGATTAAGGGCTCTATCTTCTCCCCTCCCCTCCCCATCTTCAGCCTTCACTATCTCTGGACTGAGACAACATGGGAGATACCTCTCAGCAAAGAGCGAGTCTTGTCTGGCTGCATCAGACTTAGGAGCATCTGTAGAGCCTGTCAACAATGGACATCAAGAATATTGCTAGGACTGCTAGGGCAGTAGCTCTGTGTCACTTTGCCTGCAGCCTTGTTACAGTTGTCAAGATGTTGATGTCTGATGGGGTGCTAACAGTAGTAATAAAAACAAGTTATCTTAGCTGGGTGCCAGTGGTTCATACCTGTAATCCTAGGTATTCAAGAGGCTGAGATCTGAGGTTTGTGATTTGAAGCCATCCCAGGCAGGAAAGTCTGTGAGACTCTTATTTCCAATTAACTACCAAGAAGCCAGAAGTGGCCCTGTGGTTTAAATGGTAGAGCATTAGCCTTGAGCAAAGAATCTCGGGGACAGTGCCTAGGCCCCAGGTTTGGCACCAAACAAACAAACAACAACAACAAAAAATCCCAAAAAACAAAACTCGGAACAAGTTATCTTGGTAGCTGATGTATAAGTCTTCCCACAGGAAGGTCCTGTCCTGGGGTGTGCCTCATGGTCTGATGACAGCATGTTGTTCTCACCATACCCACCGAGTGTGAGGGCAGGTGGTGTGGAGTAGACATGGACTAAGCTCCTCACACCATGCACTTACACAAATTTGCCCCAGGTGTCAGGAAGCTACTACCTTCTGTGCAGGGAAGAGCAGGGCCCAAGTTGGTTCTGCACAGTGGAAACCAGAAATTTCCACATTGGGTAATTTGGTTAAGGGATGACACTGAGATACTTTGCCCCAGAGAGGGAGCCTTAGCAACCAACCATCAGGGCCTCTGGGAAGGCATGTGACCATGGGTTCTTAGCCCATGGGGGCAATTCAGGTTATACCTGGGAGATGTCATCTGTTTTGTACCATCCCTCTGTGTCCCAAGTGTCCTCCTCATACCATGATCATGAAACTGGTGACTTCTCAGTTTCCTGTTATCAGATAAGTGCCCAGTACTCCTTGCTCAGCTCACTCTTCCTCCAGCAGAAGGCTGGAGGAAGGCTTTGGACCGCAATCCTCAGATCTTAGCCTCCTGAGTAGCTAGGATTGATTACATGTGCAATCCAGGTTGGGTGTTTTCTAAGCGTTAAGGCCACTATCTTTCTTAAGTGTTCTTGCTTATTGAGAACTAAGCTGGATACTTAATAGACCTAGCTTCAACATGTAACTTGAAACATCAATCAGGATAGGTGGCCAGCATCTGCAGGAGGAAGGTCCTACCTGCAGAAACCACTCGACCTGTGCTTTGGTATCTGTGGCCTTCCCAGGCATAGTGTATGCTGAGGGAAGGGATGGGAATCTGAGGACCACAGCCAAGGAGAATTGAATGCAAGGCAATGGGTGGGCTGGAGAGGGCTGTGCCACCATATAAGAATCTGGGCATACTCCTGTGTGTAAGGATTCCAAGGCAAAGAAGGGCTTCCCCAAAGTGCTTGTACCCTGGATCCTTCCTCTGTGGGTGGACGGTTGACCCCTGGAGGCTTCCCTCTGTCAGTAGATGGTTGACTTCAGACTCTGGGCTCTCTAAGAGTTACTACACTTACACTCGAGGATCCTGGCACAGAGGGAGCCCCCATACCTGGCACTCTGTGCTCATAACTTCTGCCTCTGTGCTGGGAGCAGCAAACCTCTACCATCAGAACATAGTGGGGTATGTAAGAGTGTTTGTTGTGGTTCTCATAATCAGAATTATTTTCCTCATTTATGATGCAAAGGATGGGGAACCCAAGGTCTCATATATGTTCAATGAGTGTTCTGCCCACTGAGTCACACCCAGCCCTAGACTCAGCATTTTTCCCCCCTGATGGTATTAGGGTTATTCTACATGAAAGGAGGTGGACTTTGTTCTCATATCTTGGGTCCAGGGGCTAGGAATATGGCCTAGTGGTAGAGTGCTTGCCTCATATACATGAAGCCCTGGGTTCAATTCCTTAGCACCACATATATAGAAAATGGCCAGAAGTGGCACTGTGGCTCAAGTGGCAGAGTGCTAGCCTTGAGCAAAAAGAAGCCAGGGACAGTGCTCAGGCCCTGAGTTCAAGGCCCAGGACTGGCCAAAAGAAAAAAAAATCATATCTTGGCTCCACAATGCCACCTAGACCAACAAAAGTGGAATGTAGGGGGAAGGCACAACTGTATAGGAAAGTCTACTCCTGGGAGGGCTCCATGCAGATGCCCCCCACCTGTTTAAGTCTGCGCCCAGTACCTGAGTTAGCTAGGTAACTGGCACACCTGGAAACCTCCTTCTCACGGTCCTATTCAATCCACCTGTCCATATCTCCCACCTTTTCCTATATAATCTGACTCAACACGGTCTCTGCTCTTTGCTTTTCTCTCTTACACTCTCTTGCTCTTTTCTCTTTTTCCCTTCTTCCTTCCCCTCTGCCTCTCCATGCCTCCATCTTGTGTGGACTAGCAGTTTACTTTCCCCCCAATAAACTCTTCTCTGCCTGCACCATAGGGTGGGTTTCCTTTCTGGTGAACCTTACAGGGGGTGCTGATATTAGACTTGAACTCCAGGCCTTGTGTTCTATCTGAGCTTTATTGCTCAGATGCCTTTGTAACTTTAGATCCATGTCTGCAGTTATGACTTTTTTTCTGGTTAATTGGAGATAAGGGTCTCTTAGACTGGGCCCCAGTGGCTCACACCAATGATCCTAGCTACTCAGACGGTTGTGATCTGAGGATCAAGGTTTGAAGCCAGGGGCTGGGGATATAGCCTAGTGGCAAGAGTGCCTGCCTCGGATACACGAGGCCCTAGGTTCGATTCCCCAGCACCACATATACAGAAAATGGCCAGAAGCGGCGCTGTGGCTCAAGTGGCAGAGTGCTAGCCTTGAGTGGGAAGAAGCCAGGGACAGTGCTCAGGCCCTGAGTCCAAGGCCCAGGACTGGCCAAAAAAAAAAGAAAAGGTTTGAAGCCAGCCCAGGCAAGAAAGTAAGTCTGTGAGACTTATCTCCAGTTAACCACTTGAAAACTGGAAGTGGCGCTTTGGCTCAAAGTGGTAGAGCAGTAGCTTTGAGCAGAAAAGCTCAGGGACAGTGCCCTGGCCCCGAGTTCAAGGCCCACAACTGACAAAAAAGAAAGTCTCTTGGGTTTGTCTGCCCATGCTAGCTTTGGATCACAATCCTCACATCTCAGCCTGGAGAGTAGCTAGGATGATAAGGTCTCAGCTGTTACCTCCTGGCTTTCAGTGCCTGTGCTTGCTCAGCTTGCTTGCTCGCTTGGCTGTCACTCTACCACTTGAGCCATGCCTTCTACTCAGATTTTTGTTGTTTGTTTCTTGGACTTTTCTGCATGGGATGGTCTTGAACCACGATTCTCTGGATCTTGGTCTCCTGAGCAGCTAGGATTAACATGTATGAACTACTGTAGGTACCTGTTATCAGAATTTCAATTATTTATTTATTTATATTTTGGTTGGTCATGGGGCTTGAACTGTGGGCCTGGGCACTGTTCCTGAGCTCTTCAGTTGAAGTCTAGCACTCTACCACTTGAGCCACAGCAGCAGTTCTGATTTTCTGGTGATTAATTGGAGATAAGAGTCTCAAGGACTTTCCTGTCCCAGCTGGCTTTGAATGGCTGGCTTTGAACTGTGATCCTCAGATCTCAGCTTCCTGAGTAGCTAGGATTACAGGTGTGAGCCACTGCACCTGGTTATTTATTTATTTATTTTTTGGCCAGTCCTGGGGCTTGGACTCAGGGCCTGAGCACTGTCCCTGGCTTCTTTTTGCTCAAGGCTAGCACTCTGCCACTTGAGCCACAGCGCCACTTCTGGCCATTTTCTGTATATGTGGTGCTGGGGAATCGAACCCAGGGCCTCATATATATGAGGCAGGCACTCTTGCCACTAGACCATATCCCCAGCCCATGCACCTGGTTATTTTATTTATTTTTTATTGTTGGTCTTGGGGCTTGAACTCAGGGCCTGGGTGCTGCCTCTTGTCAAGGCTAGTGCTCTACCACTTTGAGCTACAGTGTTACTTCCAGTTTTCTGGTGGTTAATTGTTATGGACTTTCCTGCCCCAGGCTAGCTTTTAACTGAGATCTTCAGATCTCAGCTTCCTGAGTCCCTAAGATTGCTGGTATGAGCCACCTGCATCTGGCTATAAATAAACGTTTAATGTCTGCAAACTCCTTCAAGTTAAGGCATCTGTAAGTGCTGTGTTTTCAGGTACGGTCAGTTATATACTCACAACCCCTTTGTGACAGACGCCCCTGTGCTGGGGCTGTGAAAGGCTTGCTGCCTTAGTCCTGGAGGGAGACTCAGGAGGGAGGCGGCTCCATCTGTTGGGGAGTTTTCTGCCATGAAGGGTCCAGCAGTCTAGCCTGTGTCTGATGCCTCTCAATCTTGACAGATGCTAGTTTTTAGGTTGGAAGACTTGGGATCTCTAGTTCTATGTTGTGGCTCCTCAGAGTCCCGCCATATCCTGGTGAAAGACATCTGCCCCTGGAAGTGCTGGCCACATTCTGGGTGAGAGGAGATGGGTTTAAACTGTGTCACCTCTGCTTTGCTAGCCTGCCACTCCCAGGCCCTTGTGATCAAACTGTGCTCACTACTAATAGCTACACCTTGAGATGTTGGGATGCCTCAGAGAATGAGGATGACAGTGCAAAAGGAACTCAGCAAGGCAAAGTTTACTTCTGCAGAAGGTTGCACCAACAGTCAAAATCCAGTAAGCAAGCACCCAGAGCAGACAGGTTGCTCCTCTTTTATCCCATACCCAACAGGCCCTACCCCTCTGCTCAGATTAGTTGAGCTCAGGCTTTCAGTCTACAAAGCGATATGGCATAATTAACAGGAACAGGATATAACAAAATTTTAATCAACCAAGGCCAAACCCACCTGGCTAAAGCAAGAACTTATTTTGGGGGGGGGGGAGGGACTGGTCTTGGGCTTGAACTCAGAGCCTGGGTGCTGTCCCTGAGCCTTTCTGTGCTCAAGGCTAGCGCTCTACCACTTGAGCCACAGTGCCACTCCCAGCTTTTTCTGCTTATGTGGTACTGAGGAATCGAACCCAGGGCTTCATGCATGCTAGGCAAGCACTCTGCCACTAAGCCACATTCCCAGCCCATTGTTCTACCACTTTAAGCCACAGCTCCACTTCTGGTTTTCTGGTGGTAAATTGGAGATGAGAGTCTCACGGATGTTCCTGCCAGAGCTGGCTGTGAACCAAGGTCTTCATATATCAGCCTCCTGAGTAGCTAGGATTATAGACAGGAGCTACCAGCGCTTGGCCTCAAGGAGTCTTTAAAAGAAGAGCAGCAGCAACATAGCCCTTGGTTGAGTTTAATCAGCATACCGTTCATGAAAGCTATTCTTGTGTTGGAGGAGCCTTTGAATGGAATGGGTGCTATGTGGGGGCCTATCTGGGGCTGAAGTTGCATGGTCCCTCTTCTTGGTCTGGTTTAGCATAGAGGATGTGGCCCTGTATGCCCCAAAGTATCCAGACTGTGACATAACCTTGCTGTCTTGGTTGTGCAAATCTCAGCACCTTTTGCTCCCTCAGGGCTCTTTTCTGGAGTCCTGGAATTTTAAGTTCAGCTTCCATGTCCATGATGGGACAATATTTTTTGTTATAGAAACTTATAGAAAATTCCATTGGGGGGCTGGGAATGCAGCTAAGTGGTAGAGTGCTTGCCTAGCATGCATGAAGCCCTGGGTTCGTTTCCTCAGCACCACATATACAGAAAAAGCCAGACATGGTGCTGTGGCTCAAGTGGTAGAGCCCTATCCTTGAGCTGAAGAGCTCAGGGACAGCACCCAGGTCTACAGTTCAAGCCCCACAGCCAACAAAGAGAAAAGAAAAAATACCAAATGTTAGTGGGGCATCATGGTGTACACTTATAATCTTAGAATTTTGGTTGTAAAAGGATCTCATGATCCAGGCCAGCCTCAATAGCTCCCTACATAGCAATACAGAAAATCCCAGTTTTAAAAAAACAAAAAAGAAAATACCAAATGTTTGGAGAGTTGAGCAAATTTGAAGGATAAGTATTACTAGTGGGCTTTTCTAGTCCAAGGTTACACGGCCTTTCTTCTTTCACACTTTAGGGAGCCCAAGTGTGAGCCCATACCTCAGCATGCTGAGATTTGCTGAGTAAGTGCTTTTTATACCACCCATGAATGCTCTTGGCTGCACGCGCATGATGGGGGTGAGGGGGAAAGCCACAGTCAAGAGGTTGCTGCCAGAGCAGGTGTACCCAGAGCAGCCCCAGGCATGGTGGCTGGAGGGTTGGGCACTTGGGTTCCTTTCAAAGTGGGAGAGCAGAGTGACAAGAGAGGGGAATGGTGGTGGGTGTGCATGTGGCAACGATTTGGTAACTGCAAGATGTTTTGGGTTGAGGAATAAAGACATTGAATTAATTAAACACAACTGAGGTTGAAGTCACCATGTTGCATAACATGACATTTCTCTATGTTCATGTTCTGTCAGGAGACCCCTGGCTGTCCTCTCTATCTCTGAGCAGGAAATGTGGCTACAATGGAGGTAACTGTCCTCAGACAGTGGCCTTTATACTTTGACCTGTGTCCTTTTGTTATTTGACTTTTTATTAAAAGCATAAATCCACTTATATTGGGGACAACAGGGTAATCACTTTCTTTTTAAACAATAATATTTGGGCTGGGCATCAATGATTTACACCTGTAATCCTTGCTACTCAGGAAGGCTGAGATTTGAGTGAGGATAATGGTTTGAAGCCAGCTTGGGCAGGAAGGTTCATGAGACTCATCCCCAATAAACAGAGAGAGAGAGAGAGAGATTGCTAGTCTTGAGAAAAAGAAGCTCAGGCTGGGAATGTGGTTTAGTGGTAGAGTGCCTACTAGCATAAATGAAGCCCTGTGTTCGATTCCTCAGTACCACATAAACAGAGAAAGCTAGAAGTGGCACTGTGGCACAAGTGATTGAGTGCTAGTCTTGAGCAAAAGAAGCTCAAGGACAGTGCCCAGGTCCTGAGTTCAAGCCCCAGGACTGGCACACTAAATAACAACAACAAAAAAAAAAAAAAAGAGAAAAGTTGGAGGGGAAGTATATGTTGGAAAAAAACTGCTATGGGTATGATGTTCTGTTATAGTGACTAGATTTCCTTTATCTAAAAGATTTCAAGTAAAAATTACACTTAAGAAATTACTACCCCCAAATACAGAAAGTGTTACTATGTGTTGAAACCCAACCCTTACAATCCTAGTCTAGGTAGACCAGGTCTCCTCTGGGCCCTGCAATGGCCCCAGAACCTTGGCCTCTCTCCTTGATTCCCACATCAGAAGTCTCCTCATTGTGCCTCCACCTGGCCTCCCCTCCACCCCCCATCCCCATCCAGGGCACACTGATTCTTGCCCTAGCTCCTTGAAGACAATGGACTTGTGGAAATTTGTTACTTGTTATAGTAGCAATAGGGAACTAATACATAGATCCCAAGTTGCAGCACTTGAACTCTGCTCCTGGTCCTACTGAGATAGAGTTCATTCCCTCACTGAATCTGGCCTCTTGGCCAGGTTAACCACCAGGAGGCAGTAGATGATGCTGGCCATTCTGGGACTCAGCAGCACAGGTGCTGCAAATGGAGGAGGGCTGTGGGCTCCAGTGAGGCTGGTGCCCTACTCAGCTCTGCTTCCAGGCCAGTTTCACTGTACATGACTAGAGCTGCCCAACTAGGCCCACACGTTGTTCTTTTTTTTTTTTTTTTTTTTTTTGGTGCCAGTTCTGGGATTTTAACACAGAGCCTGGGCGCTATACCTGAGCCTTTGTACTCAAGTTTAGTATTCTACCACTTGAGCCACAGCTCCATCCACTTCCAGCTTTTTTCATGGTTAGTTGGAGATAAGAGTCTCATGGATTTTCCTGCCTAGCTTATGGATTTTCAGGCTAGCTTTAAGTGTGATCCTCAGGTCTTAGCCTCCAGAGTAGCTAGGATTACAGCATGAACCACTGGTGCCTGACTCCATACATTGTTCTTTTCAAAATTTCTTTGGTACTCTTAATTCCTTTTGCTTTTAGCTGAACTTCAGTTTGCTGGCCTTTTAGAGAGCCTTGTTAGTACTTGTCTGGAGTCCACATTTATTTACAGATAATCCAGAGGCTATGCCGGCTCTGCACTGACTGCACTGGTGGCTGCCTCCTGACTGGCACAGGGTCCCTGCTAATATAGGTGGCTGGCCTTATACTTTTCCCCCAGGGCTGTCCTCAACCCTGTCTTTGACTCTATCACTTCTGCATTTACAGTTCTTTCCACTGTGTCCCTCTAACTGGGTCTGCATGCTCAGGTCCCTCATTAGGCTGAGGTTTTTTTTTTTTTTGGCCAGTCCTGGGGCTTGAACTCAGGGCCTGAGCACTGTCCCTGGCTTCTTTTTGCTCAAGGCTAGCACTCTACCACTTGAGCCACAGCACTACTTCTGGCTGTTTTCTACATATGTGGTGCTGGGGAATAGAACCCAGGGCTTCATGTATAGGAGGCAAGCACTCTTGCCACTAGGCCATATTCCCAGCCCTAGGCTGAGGTTTTGTGCATGTGCCCCTAACTATAGAAGCTGAGTGTTCTGCCTATATATTGTCACAGATGTGATGGTTGCCTAAGGCCACTGCCTGCAGGACATGAGGCTCATTCTTGCTCATACTTGAACATATGTCAGTCCTGGGGCTTGAACTCAGGGCCTGAGCACTGTCCCTGGCTTCTTTATGCTCAAGGCTAGCACTCTGCCAACTTGAACCACAGCACCCACTTCCGGCTTTTTCTGTGTATGTGGTGCTGAGGAATCGAACCTAGGGCTTCATGTCTTGGCCATTCTTGCCACTAGACCATATTCCCAGCCCCTGGGCTTGCTGTCAATTCTGGGGTTGCTGTCAGTTGTAAGTTATCACTCTCTGTGGGTGTGTCATGGACAATTGAGTGGAAACTTGGATGATAACTCTTGGAGATGAGACTGGTTAGCCAAGGGCTCCAGGTCTTGCAGAAACAATTCCTTCCCTCCAGGAGCCTGTAGGTAATTATTATGCAAGTATAACATGTCTGAAGGCCAGCCTGGCATACAGAGAGCTATGAGTGGAGCGTAGGGGTCTATCCACACAGGCACACCTTCCTGCCATTGGGAGGTGTTATCTGGTAGTGCTCCACTGGAACTTGTACTTTAGGAGCATGTAGATGGACATGGTCCACTTTTGGCTCCAGCTTGCATCCACATCTGTTGGCTAGGCAAGGAGAGGGGCTTCTTTGCATGGCCTGCATCTCTTCCCTGCATGAGTACTGGTCTCTGCTGTGTACTGCATGCAGTGAAATGGCTACCTGAGTTTTCTCTACAGGCTCCACTAATCTGTCTTTCTGTTTCCAGGTGCTGGCAAGACCCCAACCCTGGGCGGTGGCTTCCATGTGAACCTGGGGAAGGAGTCAAGAGCACAGACACTGCAAAACGGTATTACCTCCTGGGGACAAACCTGGCCCTGCAGTGGGGCCCGGAGATGGGGTTGCACAGCTAAGGGTGAGCATGGACCAGGTCTCAGCTCCTGCTTCTGGTCCTACAGCTTCTCCCCATCTCATCCCTATCCTTAGTTACATCATGGTTTGTTGTCACATCCTGCTTCTTGCGAAGCCCATGGCCAGTCATACTCCTGAAGGAGCCCCCTTCCATCATCAGTGCCTCCCCAGGCATCCTGCAGGTTCTACTAAAGTCACCAGAGGAGGTCCCCAGGCCCTGCCATGCCTACATTGTTACTGATGTCTGTGGCCATAGTGTGGGATCAACAAGTTTATAGCAATTTGACACAACAGTGACACTTTAATTTTTTTTGTTGTTGTTGGTTGTGGCACTTGAACTCAGGGCCTGGGCACTGTCCCTGAGCTTTTGCTCAAGGCTAGCACTCTACCACTTGAGCCACAGCACCACTTGTGGCTTTTTCTGTGTATGTGGTGCTGAGGAATGGAATCCAGGCTTCATACATGGTAGGCCAGCTCTCTACCACTAAGCCATATTCCCAGCCGTTGGCCTGTTTTTAGTTGAGTGATTTGTCTTATTATTGATTTATAAAGGGTCTTTATATATTTTAGATATGGATTTATCAGATATAGACACTTTTTTCAACTTTTTAGATTTTTTGTCTTTTCTTTTTTGGTACTGGGTATCAAACTCAGGATGTTGCACTTACTAGGCAACACTTTGTCACTGAGTTACATCCCCGCCTGTCAGATACAGACATTTTCACCCATCCATTCCATGGGCTATTTTTTTCATTCCTATGGTGTCTTTTTCTTTGGTGTCTTTTTCTTTTTCTTTTTTTTTGCCAGTCCTGGGGCTTGAACTTGGCCTGGGCACAGCCCCCTGAGCTTGTTTTGTTGAAGGCTACTGCTCTGCCACTTGAGCCATAGTGCCTTTTCTGGTTTTTTGGTGGCTAATCGGAGGTAAGAGTACCACAGACTTAGCTGCCCAGACTGGCTTTGAATCGCTATCCTCAGATCTCAGCCTCCTGAGTAGCTAGGGATACAGGTGTGAGCCACCGGTGCCTGGCTTCCAACTATTTTTTTTTTTTTTTTTTGGCCAGTCCTGGGCCTTGGACTCAGGGCCTGAGCACTGTCCCTGGCTTCTTCCCGCTCAAGGCTAGCACTCTGCCACTTGAGCCACAGTGCCGCTTCTGGCCGTTTTCTGTATATGTGGTGCTGGGGAATCGAACCTAGGGCCTCGTGTATCCGAGGCAGGCACTCTTGCCACTAGGCTATATCTCCAGCCCCCCAACTATTATTTTTAAGAGTGCTACATTAACTTCTCTGAGTCCTTCAGATTTTACTTTTCTTTCTGAGATAGACTCACGGTATAGCCAAGGCTGTACTTGAACTCTTTTTTTTTTTTTGCCAGTCCTGGGCCTTTGGACTCAGGGCCTGAGCACTGTCCCTGGCTTCTTCCCGCTCAAGGCTAGCACTCTACCACTTGAGCCACAGCGCCACTTCTGGCCATTTTCTGTATATGTGGTGCTGGGGAATCGAACCTAGGGCCTCGTGTATCCGAGGCAGGCACTCTTGCCACTAGGCCATATCCCCAGCCCTGTACTTGAACTCTTGATCCTCCTGCCTCAGTCTCCTAAGTGCTGGGATTACAGATATGTACCACTATCCTTGGAAATTTTTCTTTGGTGAGTACTGGGGCTTGTACTCAGGGCCTAGGTGCTATTCCTTAGCTGTTTTGTTCAAGGCTGGAGTTCTACCACTTGAGCCTCCTCTTCCAGGTTTTACGTTGTTAATCAGGTGTCATAGACTTTCCTGCCTGAGCTGTCGTTAAACTGGGATCCTCATATCTCAGCCTCCTGAGTAGCTATGATTACAGGCATGTCACCAGCATTTAGCAGTCCCTTGAATTTCAATATGAGTTTTTTTTTTTTTTTTTGGCCAGTCCTGGGGCTTGGACTCAGGGCCTGAGCACTGTCCCTGGCTTCTTCTTGCTCAAGGCTAGCCTCTGCCACTTGAGCCACAGCGCCACTTCTGGCCATTTTATGTATATGTGGTGCTGGGGAATCGAACCCAGGGCCTCATGTATATGAGGCAAGCACTCTTGCCACTAGGCCATATCCCCAGCCCCTCAATATGAGTTTTAAGGTCCACTTGTCTATTTCTACAGTTAAAGGATCATGTTTATCTGTAGATCACCCTGGGGAGAATTGTTACCTGAGAAGTACTGGGTCTCCTGATCTCTGAAAAATGGGTGTGTTTGGAATTGTTTAGCTCTTTAGAGGTTAAGGTTTACACTTGCTTTGTTTACTTTTCCCCAATTAATATTTGAATTTTGATCCTGTTTTCTTTTTTGGGGGTGGGGGAGGGGTGTTGAACTCGGCCTGAGCACTGTCCCTGGCTTTTTTGCTCAAGGCTAGCACTCTACCATTTAAGCCACAGCGCCACTTCTGGCTTTTTCTATATATGTGGTGCTGAGGAATCGAACCCAGGGCTTCATGTATGCGAGGCAAGCACTCTACCACTAGGTCATATTCCCAGCCCCTGATCCTGTTTTTTTTTTTTAACCTTGAAGAACTCATGACCATCCTGTGTGCAAGGAGCCTTCCAGCTGCCTGTTATTTTTTTTTTTTCAAGTAAAAAGATGGATTTATTGGGGAAGTAAAAAGTATACTGACCAGCCAGGGACACGGCCCAGACTCAGGAGCTGGGACCGTGACCATAAAAAGCAGACTGGCTGGCCGGGGCCGCAGCCCAGGCTCAGGAGCTGGGACCGCACGCCCCGCGCCATGCTCGGGTCGGTTATAAAGGCAAACACCACATGGTCGAGCCTGCCACATGCAGGTGGCCAATGGAGTTACAGTCTGCCTCATAACAACTGTTTGAACCAACCTATCATTTTAGTTAGACTTGGCACACAGATTTGGCGGGGGCAGCTGCCTGTTTTTTTCTTGCCTGATGGCGCTGCCTGGAAACTTCAGTACCATGTTGACTAGCAGTGGCAATAGGAGACCCCTGTTTTTCCTTCACCATGGTGTGCATGTTAGCCATGGGTTGGTAAAGCAGGGTTGCTTTGTGTTGAGACCTCTTAGACCTAGTTGTTTTCTTTAGGATCACTGCAAATGTAAATGGACATTCCGGTTAGGTATAGCCCCAAGCTCTCCAAGTCTTCCTCCAGGCAAGATGCCTATTAGACAACATGCCACCCTGGTTGTTTTCTCCTTGGCCGCTCTGGGAGGCCAACAAAGTGCTGTAAACCCGTCCTGCTTCTGGTTGTGGTAGATGGTAGGTCCCCAGCACACACAGGTGGCACCTTCCCCCGTGGGCAAGGCTAGTTCATACCAACCAACTGCCACATAGGCACAGGGTTATGACTCAAAGCAAGCTGTGTCTTAAGATCTTAGTGTGCTATTTTGCTTTTGTAGACTTATTGGTAGACTAAGGTAGTTAGCTCTTGATTTTTAGCTTGATTCTCCTGTGGTGAGAGATCAGTTCTGTGTGATTTCAGAACCTAGGGCCTTGTTTGCTTGGCTGGCTGGCTTGCCACTTAAAATACCTCCAGGCCTGCTTTCTCCTGGATATTTTGGAGATGGAGTCTTGTGGACTTTTCTTCCTGGGCTGACTTCAACTGTGATTTTCTGTAAGTGGGAGTCTCTGAGTTCACACTCAGATACAAGCAAAAAGAAAAAGGGAAGTCTAATAATTTGTAGGCTCTCTCCTATGTTAACAGCCATGTGATCTATTGATAGGCATTCTTATTTCTTTTCCACTTTATTTTATGTTTTCAGTGCCTTTCTTTCCCTAGGTAAGGCCACTGGCTCTTGGAGGGAGGCTACACTCGCAGCTATTCAAGGCTAGACTGGACAGAGAGGGCCCTACTAGGAAGGGTGAGGTGGCATGGCCTGGCTGGCCCCTGTGCTGTGGGAAAGTGGTTGTATCAAGGCTTGTAACTTTGGGAGAAGGAGCATTGCTACCACAGTGATGGGAAACCACAACATAGTACTAGGCCAACCAGCCCAAACAGATCTCTGTCAGATACCCAGTCTTCATTGAGTCCCTGACAGAGAAATACTAGCCACTTAGCAGATTTGTTCAGAGCCTGCAATGTGATATGGGAGGGTAGGATTTCATAGCATGTGAAAACCATAAGAAATTCATGTTTCAGCTGAGTGCCATTGGTGCATTCCTATAATCTGATGATCACTGTTCAAAGCCAGCCTAGGTAGAAAAGTCCATGAGACTCTTATCTCCAAATAACTACTAAAAAACTGGAAATGGAGCTGTGGCTCAAGTGGTAGAGTGACAGCCTGAGTAAAAAAGCTCAAGGACAGCAACTGGGCACCTGAGTTCAAGTCCCAAGACTAGCACTAAAAAAAAGAAAAGATTGATTCTCATTTCAGCATAGCCATAAAAAAAATTGATTGGAATTCATTCTCAAAGTGAATTAAAAAACTTGCAAGGCGGGGCTGGGAATATGGCCTAGTGATAGAGTGCTTGCCTCATATACATGAAGCCCTGGGTTTGATTCCTCAGCACCACAAATATAGAAGAGACCAGAGTGGTGCTGTGGTTCAAGTAGTAGAAAGCTGAAGATCTCAGGGACAGTACCCAGGCCCAGAGTTCAAGCCCCACAACTGACAAAAAACAACAAAAAAACCAAAAATGTAGGAGACAAAGGTAAATCTGTGTTCTTAAATTGCAATAGTAGTCTTGTGATTTTTTTTTTTTTTTAACCAGTCCTGGGGCTTGGACTCCGCCTAAGCACTGTCCCTGGCTTCTTTTTGCTCAAGGATAGCACTCTGCCACTTGAGCCACAGCGCTACTTCTATATATGTGGTGCTTGGGAATCGAACCCAGGGCTTCATGTATACAAGGCAAGCACTCTTGCCACTGGGCCATATTCCCAGCCCTGATTCTTATGCTTTTAATTGAAGGCTGCAATTGAGCAGCAATGTTTGGATAAAGTCACCCATTTTGTGTCCTAGGGCGACGCCACATCCACCACTTGGGGAGCCAGCTGCAGCTGAACCAGCACTGTCTTGACACAGCCTTCAACTTCTTCAAGATGGCTGTGAGCAAGCATTTGACTCGAGGCCGGAAGATGGCCCACGTGATCGCTGCCTGCCTCTACCTGGTCTGCCGCACAGAAGGCACACCACGTATCCTTTGTTTGGGAACTCCCTTGGGACCTTCCTCAGTATGTATTTGGTAGCTATAGAAGTTGGTATTTGTACTCAGCCAACAGACCCATATTAGATGGTTGGTCTGGTTAGCGCAGGACTTCCTTCTCTACAGCTTGGAGTTGGAGAGCCAGGGCTATGTTGGCCTCTCGACACCAGGCTCTGGATTTTCTCCTCATTCGTGGACTGACTTGAACTTGGCACTGTTTTTGGTGTCCTGTGGTTTGAGGAGTTGAGCTACTGCTGCTGACTTGGGTGTACCCACGCTGGCTCCATGTCCCTGTGGCTTTGGGTGATGTAAAGGCAGGGGACACCTCACAGTATCAGGCCTCCCTTCCTGCCTCCTTGCCTTCCTGAAGGGATGGACACAGAAGGATATACGCCTTTGCTGAGCATCTAGTCCTAAGCATACTAGTCCATGTGCACTGGTACTCTGTGTATATGCCATTTGTTTTCCTTTGTGTCCTCTGAGCTACTCAGGAGGCTGATATCTGAGGATCGAGGCTCAAAGACAGCCTGGGCAGGAAAGTCCATGAAACTCTTTTCTGTAATTAACAACCAGAAAACTGGACATGGTGCGGTGGCTCAAGTGGTAGAGTGCCAGCGTTGAGCTGAAGAGCTCAGGGACAGTGCGCAGGCCCAGATTTCAAGCCCCATGACCGACGCCCCCCCCCCCCTAAAAAAAACAAAAAACTCACAGACTTTCCTGCCCAGAACTGTAATCCTCAAATCTAGTCTCCTGAGTAGCCAGGATTACAGACATGAACCACCAAGGTCCAGCTTCCTCTTTTCCTTTTGATTTTTGCTTTTCTTTGCTCAGTTCTTCTCAGTAGTCCTCTCTGCTACTAAGTCTTGTTTTTACTCCACAATGCAGTAGAGGCCAGGTAGAATTAAGAAATTTCCTTTCCTCCAAGGGCTTGAAGCCTGTGCTTTGCTGCGATTCTAGGATTAGAATGTCATGGGTTTTCTTCCATCCTGGTATGTCTGGTCCTGAGGATTTTCCCCTGAATACCTGCTCTGGACATCTAACTCAGCACTAAGAGAGTTTCTTAGTTTCTTCTCAAGCTAGTAGCAGACGAATGATCTGAATGTGTGTGTAAGGTTTGTGCTTGCTAAATACAGTGTACAATTGGTTATACCTCCAGCCAATAGTGTGATTTTTGTTTGTTTTGTTTTTGTTGCCAGTCCTGGAGCAAGGACTCAGGGCCTGAGCACTGTCCCTGGCTTCTTTTTGCTCAAGGCTAGCACTACCTCTTGAGCCACAGCGCCACTTCCAGCATTTTTTATATATGTGGTGCTGAGGAATCAAACCCAGGGCTTCATGTATATGAGGCAAGCACTTTACCACTAGGCCATATTCCCAGCCAGTAGTGTGATTTTTAACTTGACTGATGATTAGGCCCTCCCAGTGACTTGGTTTTTATTTCAAGTGCCTAACCGAGTTTGGACTTACTTGGGACATATTCTTGGTACTGGTTACTCATCTGCTGAATGTGAGGACAGGTCCCATGCAAGAGTCCCCTCAGCCCTTTTGTGGAAGTACCTGTGGGCATTCATCACCTTGCTATACCAGTGTCTGTCTCCCAGGAGTCCGTGCTTGCCAACCAGGATGTTTGGTACCTGGCAAGTGCTCAGTAAGCACTCAAGAAATGCAGCTTGAGTGTTGTTGTGTGTTTCCATGCTGTGTTGGGTCAGAGGATCCAAGTATGGCAAACGCCTCAGTGGGGAGGTGTATGAGAGCTAAAGCCCCTGTTCATGGTTCCCTAACCCTGCTCCCCACACCTCCTTGGGGCCCCATCCTGGAAGGAGGTTCCAGGAGCCCTCCCTCAGGTTCTGAAGCAGCAAAGGTTCTGGTCAGGCGTGATGTGATGCCTCAAGTTCCATCAGGGCCTTCACCTCCCTGACCAGGTGCTGGTTTAGATTTAACAGTGACGCTTCAGCTCCCTGGATGAATGGCCCTGGTAAGCACTGTGCTCCCTGGATGAATGGCCTGTGCAAACACTCCTTAACTCCAGCTGCAGACATGCTTCTTGACCTCAGTGACCTGCTCCAGGTATATCTCCTTACTTCTATGCCTTTCCCTACCTGAAGGGGTGACTGGGGCCTAGCCTGTGTCTCCACACACCTGGAGGCCTATCTGTGCTGCCTGTGTGGTAGAAAGCCTCCTCTGCAGGGTAGAAAGGCAGTGTAGTGAGAGCCCAGGTCTGTGGGAGAAGACAGCTGCTGGCAGAGCTCATTGACACAGTGCTATCCAGGACCCAGACAGTCCATCATTAGAATCACTTGAGAAATGAATGTAAATTTTGTCCTAGGCGAGGGAGAGTCTCTTAAAAATAAGGGAAAATTGGCCCCCTTTGCGTGCATTCTGAACTGTGGAGTCACCTGCTTTCTTGGTTCTAAGAAAGCATTTTCTGCTGCCTTGCTCTTTGTCAAATAACTAGACATTGTGGGGAGAAGGGGCCTTTGTCAAATAACTAGACATTGTGGGGAGATGGGATCTTAGATTATGTCCCCAATGACAGTGCTGAGGTACAGGGCTAGAGGGAGGCTGACTCAAGTCCTCAGACTATGCCCTGCATTGTAGCAAGACCAGGAGTCCATTGTGATCATCTGCTGAAAACTAGGAAAGAGAAATGTAATGGAAAAGGAAGGTAACAGCAGTATGAAGATGCCATGGATTGCATGCCAAAGGGAAATCTCCCATCTAGATCAGAGTAACCTCAGGGATCCTGAGAGCTGTAGGCCAGGCTACTGCCTCTGATGATTGGGCTCAGGGCTCTCCAGTAATGATCAACAATTGGACTGACTTGGCTCAGATGTTCTCTTGTATTTTTGTCCTCCCAGCTGTCTTTATAAATGGCATCTCTAAGCAGTTATTGGTGAAATATTTTGTGGCCAAACTAAAAATAGCTTGTTGGAACTGTGATAATCCAGTGACTGCTTTTCAGATGCATTGTACTCAGTTCAGGGCAAGGCCATATGACCTGGTTTTCAACCCAGTGACTTCCTAGGAAAGACTGGTACCACCAGGGCCAGCATTCGTGTCTCATCATCCACCAGTGTCCATCTGGACCCAAGGGTAAGGTGGTAAGGAGTTAGAGGGAAGTGGGCAGACAGAGGCTAGGGTCAGCTTTTCAGTGGGATCCGGGATGCCCCACTACCAAAATGAAGTGGCCTAAACAGAGGCTTGCAAGGATCTAGCACAAGAGCCAGAGTGCTCCTGGGAAGGGCACATGTTAGACTCACTGCTATCATATTCTACACTCTCCCTCTGGCTCCTGCCTCTGGTGTGCTCATATTGAGCACACCAGCATAGCACCAGACATTTATACACACCACACATTCATATACCCTGTACAGCTTGGAGGATGATCCAGGGACTGTTGAGAAGGTGGTACTGGCTCAGAAGGTGTACTGTACACCATCAGTCCTTATGATGGCACCTCAGGAGAACCTTAGACAAGGAAATCACCCAGTCACAGGCAGGAAGTGACTCGTAAACCACTGCCCATGGCTGCTTGGATGTAGTATCTAGCCCAGCCTTCCCAGCAGGATGACTCCTTAATGACATGTCCCAAGCCCTCTCTCTAGTTCCTGCCTCTGATGTGAACCTCACAGTGTATCATTCCTTAGGGTCCCTGCTTCTTGAAGTCTGCAAGCATCCATGGGTACTTCAGGAAAAGGGGCTTTGCCCAGGGACTCACAGGCCAGGGTGATTAGGCAAGGGAGTCTCAGGAAAAGCTGTACTACAAGGCCAGACTGGCTGCACTATGAGTCCTAGAGTCCCAGGGGCCAGCCTGGGGCCAGGTAGCAGTTGGGTCCTCAGAGAGCTGAGCGGGAGAGAGACGTTCATGGGCTTGGGCTAGGACACTGGCATTGGTGTGGGAACCTGGGCTTTCTTGGCCTTTTACATCTTCCACACTGCCCGGCCTACTCAGGCCCACCCAGAAGATTCTCCCCAGCACCTGCTTATACCTCAGGCCAGTGCTGGGCTCCGCAGGGGTGTACTGAGTGTCTGGGGGTCCTGTATTCGGGCCAGGTCCTTGCTTTTCCTGGCATGTGGCAGTGTTCCCACAAGGAACTGCCCTTCTCCTATGGCAAGGAGGAGAGCCATGGCAGGGGGCTCTGAGGCAGATAGGGACCCTGCGGAAGGAGCAGTAGAGAACAGTTTGAGAAACCACCCAGCAAGAGGGCCGAGGCTCAGACCTATGCACCCATGGGAGTATAGGGTTGCGTGTGGCTGGCTTGAGGGTGGCAAGGAGGATATCTGAATAAAGCACAATAGGTACTCTATGGCCACATCCTATAAATAGGTTTTTGTTGTTTTTTGAAAGCAAGTAATTGAGGAGCAGTAGAGGGGAGCCTAAACAGCTGCTTAGGAAGAAGACTGACTCTGCCGATCTGCAGGCTGGTGAAGACCACCTGGTGCAGAGGGGCTTGAATGGGCCAGCAGGGAGCTCTGACACTGGATTCTTTGAAGACTGAACAGTAAAATAGGCACTTTAAGAAAAAGATAGCCCTAGGGGCTGGGGATGTGGCCTAGTGGCAAGAGTGCTTGCCTCGTATACATGAGGCCCTGGGTTCGATTCCCCAGCACCACATATACAGAAAACAGCCAGAAGCGGCGCTGTGGCTCAAGTGGCAGAGTGCTAGCCTTGAGCAAGAAGAAGCCAGGGACAGTGCTCAGGCCCTGAGTCCAAGCCCCAGGACTGGCCAAAAAAAAAAAAAAAAAAAAAAAAGATAGCCCTGTGGCCTCATGCCTGTAACAGTAATCCTAGGTACTCGGGAGGCTGAGATCTGAGGATTGTGGTTCTTAGCCAGCCCAGGCAGTAAAGTTTGAGACTCATATCTTTAATTAACCACCAGAAAAAACCAAAAGTAGGGCTGGGGATATGGCCTAGTGGCAAGAGTGCTTGCCTCCTATACATGAGGCCCTGGGTTCAATTCCCCAGCACCACATATACAGAAAATGGCCAGAAGTGGCGCTGTGGCTCAAGTGGCAGAGTGCTAGCTTTGAGCAAAAAGAAGCCAGGGCCAGTGCTCAGGCCCTGAGTCCAAGCCCCAGGACTGGCCAAAAAAAAAAAAGTAGAGCTGTAACTCAAAGTGGCAAGAGTGCTAGCCTTGAGCGAAAAAGCTAGGGTCAGCACCAAGGCCCTGAGTTCAGGCCCCACAACTGACCCAAAAAAAGGAAAAAGAAAATAAAAAAACTTTTAAAAAGCTGGCACTGGTAGCTCAGGCCAGTTAATTCTAGCTACTAAGGAGGCTGAGATTTGAAGATCAAATTCGAAGGTAGCCCAGATGGGAAAGTCCAAGAGAGTCTATCTCCAATTAACCACCAAAAAGCTGGATGTGGAAGTATGGCTCAAGTGTTAGAGCACTAGCTTAAGCCCAGAAACAGCATATGCATGTACATACATTTCTTTTAACACCAAAGCATTTCCCGCTCTTCTTTCACAGGTAAATGTGTATGTGCTGGGAAAGACGTTCCTGCTTTTGGCCAGGGAGCTCTGTATCAACGCACCAGCTATAGGTATGTATGCCAGGCTTGTACAGGGTGCCACTGGGCCCCTGGCAGCTCTGCAACAATGCACCAGCTATGGGTAGGCTGAGCTTAGGCAGAAACTCCTAGAAACTAGCCTGCCAAGGTGCCCCAAAGAGTAGGACCCTCAAGGCAAGAATGTCTCCTAAAATCTCCTGATAGTACAGCAGGGTAGGGCTTTATTTTTGAAGCAGACTTAGAAGGCCTGCTAACAGAGCCTGTAGAGTGTGCACTGGTTTGTAGACGGAAGGAAAAGGGTATAGTGCTACATGTTGGGAGCCTGTCCTACTGTTTCTTTTATTAAGGTGTTGTCTTAAGAGGGGTTACCGTAAGTCAGGTAATGAGTACATTTTGTTTTTTTGGAAGCCTGTCTTACTTTCACAGGGTTTGATAATACTTGGCCTGCAGGTGCCTTGAGGAAGGCACAGCCTCCTCAGAAGGATGACAGCTCTTGGGAGGCAGGTGCTTTCCCAGCCACTGCCTTTCTATAACTTTTATTATCAAGAAGGGTGGTTGGTGGCCTTCTCCTTACTCTTGATCCATCAATGTCTCAAGTGTCGTCTGTAGTAACAAAGCACTACCTGGGGCTGGGGTAGAGGGCCGGGAATACAGTGTGTGTCATCTGAGATCCTGGTGCTTGGCAGCAACCACAGAAGCACACTGGGCTGGGGCCGACACCATGTACCATGTCACTGCTGGTGGGGACAGTCCTTGGTCAGGCCAAGGTTTTCCAGGACAAAGCAAATAGCTGTGGAGAACAAAGACACAGGGGCTAGGGAGTTGCTTCACCCAGTGTACGCACAGTGAAGCACAGCCAGCATCTCGAATTTGTCTCCTGCCGTAGGACTTTGATGCTCTGCACACAGCAACGGCCATATACCTGGCCTTCCACAGTGTCCTAGCTGTAGCCCTGGAGAGGGAGCCAGCCTGGACACCATACAGGAGTCTCAGGGACAGAAAGGCTCCCTCACGATGTGTTTTCTGACCATTCAGCACGGTTCAGCAATTATATATGGCTTATTCATGGCAGCTATTCTCAGCTGTCTGAGAAAGAGAACACCCCAATTTATATAACTCTTAAGTCACTTTACCTACACGTGGTTCTGGTTTTGTTAAACCTTTATTACGAAAATCCACTTAAATAGATGAACTATTTTAAGTGACTTTTCAGCAATTTGGGTTTTGAAGGACAGGTCTCAAGGTAAGCCTAGAGCCACCTAGAATCCAAAAGGGTAGGAGAAATATCCAAGTGCCCCCAAAGTTGTTGAGTGCCACTGGGCAGGTATATGGGGCCTGCCTTACACCTGCCCACCTTCTTGAGACGTGTACCTCAGTGTACAGGAGACACCTAGGCCTCAGCCATCAGGCCCTGGCTGCTTGGAGAAGGAGCTGTACCAGTGTGAGTAAGGCAGTCAGCAGTGTCCTGCACCTACCACACACTTCCTGGGTGGCCTCCCTATGAGGAAGAGCAGGTGCCAAGCCCTGTTACGGCCTCATGCATAAAAGATGAGCTCTGGGATTTGCCCACCCTGGACTCCAGTCCCATTGGTGCTGTCTGAGGAGCACTGGAACTGGAAAGCCACCTTCCCACACTGTACTTCCGTCATCCCCTCCTGCCCAAAGTAGCTGAGCTCACTGCCATCCAGGACAGCACTGGCAGTGTAGAAGGTGTCCTGTTCTACTTGGACCGGGTGCTCAAACCAGACTGGAAAGGTGTTGCTGGATCCGTCTGATACAAACTTGGTCAGGTTCTGAGCCAGGACCATTCCTAGTCGCTTGAGTTCTATCTTCACACTGTACTCAGCCTTCCCAGAGCTGGACCCATACAGGCCCAGCCCGGCAATAAACACCCTTCTGTCCACTGCAAACTGGATGCTGTCACAACGCCCCCGGTACCGCCACTGGTTGCTGCGATAGGCAGAAGACTGGAACCGGTGGCACCTCTGTGGGGCCAGGCCCTTCCTCTTGGTTAGAGGGAAGTCCAGGAGAGGCTTGTTGGCAGCTGTGTACCATAGGAAGATGTTGTGGGTCTCCTCCAAGGTCAGGATGTCTGACTGTGCAGCACCATTGGCAAACTCCTCCAGGGTCATGGTTGGAATTCGGACAAGATAGAGAGCCCGCCCCAGGACGTGCCTTTTGTTATGTGGAGTGACTGGCAGGCCCTGCCTCTTGCACTCTGCTTCTGCCCAGTTCAGGACAGCCTCAAAGACCACAGCCTCCTTGGTGTTGAGGGCCTCTCTGGTCATGATGATCTCCAGTGTCTGCCGGTCAATTTCACAGAAGCCTTCGGACCTCAGAGCCATCTCAGCCTGTGCATCAATGACCTCCCAACAGCGTTGGGTCAACTCAGGCTCCTCAAATAGCCGGCTCTGGGACAGCAGGACGCAGGCATTTTTGGCTTCCAGACTTGTCTCCAGAAAGTTGACACAGGCTTTGGCTAGCGCAGGCACAATGTACTTCTTAGCAGCATACAGAGTGGCAAGTACTGTGTCTGCCTCCAGGTCGATCTCATCGCTGTACATGTACCTGAGCAAGGCAGGAACTCTCTGGGGGGCTGCCAGGGCTGGCAGGGGAGAGGAGCCTTCGGGCTCCTGTGCACATGGCCTCTTAAGTCTGCAGAGGCTTCCCCAGGACCATCAGAAAGGAACCACCCCATCCATCCTTCCAGCCCTGGAGCAGAGCACTTACTTTAGTAAGACCAAGAAGGCAGCAGGCTCCACGTCAGGAATGTGAATTTCAGACTTGACTTCCGCAAGGTCCCCGTAGAACATGGCATAGAAGACAGAGCTGCCCACGGCCAAGACGTACTGTGGGTGAGAGAGAGTGGCAGTGAGCCCCTGGGAGTCAGGCAGGCCAGGGAGGACTGCGTCCAGTCGCACCGGCCCGGGACAGGGCTGCGCCCCTACCCACCTTGTGGGCAGGCACGCGCCTGGACGCCCCCAGGGGCCCCACGATGAAGTGCACGTCGGCCATGAGCTCGTTGTTGAACATCAGCGCGTTCCTGCAAAGGCAGAGGCACACGGCTGGGGCGGGCGGGCCGGGGCGCGGGGCCGGGGCGCGGGGCCGGGGCCGGGGCTGGGGCGGGCCAGGCGGCCGCGGAGGCTCACCTCTCGCGCAGAGTCGGGTGGAAGGACTGCCAGTGGGGACTCTCCGGGTTGTTGTTGTCCGGGGCCGGCGTCGCGGGTGGGGACGGCGGCGGGGCGGGCGCCGGGCGGGGCGGGCTGCAGGGGCTGGCCTTCCTGCCCGCGGCGTTGCTGTTGGCGATGTCGGTGGCCTCGGCGTCCGCGCCGGGGGTCGGGTACAGCTCCGCGGCCATCTTCGTGGGCCGGGCGGCGGGGCGGGCCTCGGCCTTGGGGCGCGCCGCGCCGCGCTCCCTCCCGCCGCCGCGCCGGGGCCTGGGGAGCGGCTCTGCGAGCACCAGCAAGGAGGTGAGGCACTGCGCCACCCGCCCGTGCAGGCACGCCAGCGGCAGCAGCATGGGGCCGCGCGGAGCCCTCGCCCGCCTCGCGCGGAGCCCGCCCCGCACCCGCGGCCCCTCCGCCCGCCCGGGCCCGGCCGCGGGGGGCGCCGTCCAGCACGTACCCGCCGCGCCGGCGCGCCGCCGTCACCCGTGCGTCAGGCGCTGGCCTGAGGCCCCGCCCCTCCCTGCGAGGGCGCTGGGTCTGGCCCGCCGGCCGCCGCGCATGAGCAGTGGGGTCGGGGAGTCGGGGTGCGCTCCCGGTCGCCCTCAGCAGCTTAGTATGCAGACTGCCCCCCCCCCCCCCGTGTATTTTCTTTACTGCGCATAATGCCCCAGGGGCCAGCCGTGTAACGTGCCGGAATTCCCTTCCTTTCCGAGGTCGGGGATGATTCCGCTGTGTGTCTATCCATTCACCCCGGGGTGATGTTTGGGCTATGATGATGATGTCCTTTTTGAATTTTTATGCTTATTATTTTCCTAATGCCAGTCCTTGGCTTAAACTCAGGGTCTGGGCCCTGTCCCTGAGCTGCTTTTGCTCAAGGCCGCCGCAGCTCAACTTCCAGCTTTTTGGTGATTAATTGGAGATAAAGCGTCTTAGGGACTTTGCTGGCCAGGCTGGCTTTGAAATCCGATCCTCAGCTCTAAGTCTCCTTAGTAGCTAGGGTTACTGCTGTGAGCCACCCCGCCCAGCACATTTAGTGTTTGAGGAAACTTGGGGAGGCCTTTCTTCATTTGCATTTCCACCAGCTGGTTTCTCTTTGAGAACATGTGTTAATTTTCTGTAGTAGGTAGCCATGATAATGGGTGTGAGGTTGTATGTTGTGGTTTTGATTTGCATTTTCCCAATGATTATGTTGAACATCTTTTCATTTGCTTACCTTCTTTGGTGAATTGTCTATTCAAGCCCTTTCTCCTTTTTCTTTTTCTTGTCCTAGGGCTTGAACTTTGGACCTGGGCACTGTCCCTGAGCTTCTTTGGCTCAAGGCTTGTGCTCTACCACTTGAGCCATGTAGGCTTTTTTCTGAGTAGTTTATTGGAGATAAGAGTTTCATAGACTTTCCTTCCAAAGATGGCTGATCCTCAGGTCTCAGCCTCCTGAGTAGCCAGGGATTAAAGGCATGAGCCACCAGCACCCGGTTCCTTGCCTTTTTTCTTTCATTGTTCTTTGTTACTGAGTTTCCTTGTATATTCTGAATATTAACTCTGATCAGATATACGGTTTAAAGATATTTTCCCCCATTTTGTAGGTTGACTTGCTCTTCCTTCCTTTCTCTTCCCTATCTTCATCCTTCTCTGTCTTTTTAGTGTGTTTCTGTTTTTGTTCATTCATTGGAAAGAACATTTTTCAAATGTTTCCTCCCAGGAAAATTATAGTTTCAAGTCTTATGTTTAGGTCTTTGGTCTGAGTTAATTTTTGTGTATGGTGCAAGATAAAGCTTGGTGTTCATTTTCCTATATGGAAATTCAGTCCCCCCCACCACCTTACCCCCTCCTTTGCTGGAGAGACTCCACTCTCTTCCGTGGGTGTGGGGGGGCACCTTGTCAGCAGTCATGTGACCTGTATGCAAGGGCTGTTTCCTTGCTCTTTGTTCCATTGGTCTGTATGCCTTTATGCTATGGTGGTTAGTAAATTTTACATACTTATTCATAATAAGTCCCTTTGCCTACTCTAAATGATTTTATTAATTTTCTATTATTTACTCACTCTATTTTATTGTTTTTTCCTTATTTATGAAAAGTGCCTAAGTATAGAAACTAATCCAAAGCATTGCTTTTTAAATTTTCTAATAGTGTTTGGAGATGAAGGGATTGTTATTTATTATTCTTTGTAGTTTTATTGCACTTGGGGGGGGGGTGTCGAAGGCCTTGTCATTTGAGATTCCTGTTCTCAAAGAGGCTTCTGAGAATTACTTTCTTTAGTAAAGCAGCACCATTTTCATAACTCTTTTCTTCCTACTTTGTAAGATCGAGAATTTAAAATCAATTTGCTAAATTGAGTGTGTAGTGATGTGTCTGTTAGGTTTTTAAAGTAGGTAGCCGGTAAAGGAGAACGCCACGCGGTATTCAGGCAAGAGAGAAAGTTACCGAACTGCTGGCCTGTGGCCATGATGAGAGAGAAGAGGGCGACCCCCACCCAGCCCTGCTTTATTTAGGGCAGGGGCAGGGGGGTGTGGCCAGGTGGATTAGGATGTGACCTCAGGGAAAGGGGAGGTAACTGCCTCCAGGTCTGCTGGTTACCCAGGTAACTGGGTGAAGACTTAATGAGGTGGGGGCATCTACGTGGAACCTTCCAGGGACAGACCTTACAGTGTCCTTCCCTTATTCTTTAATTTTTTCCTAATTCTCAAATGTGAAAGAATTATGTTAAAAAGCACTTATCCTTGTGATTTTGAAATTTCTATTTCCAGTGTTTCTCACTTTCTGTAATTCCAGCTCTATTGCTGTATAACTACAAATTCGACTATTTTATCTTTGATAATACTGACATTTTCTTGCGTGTATACTGATCATGTTTGTCCTTTTTGACATTTCCTTGCCATATTTCCTTAGTCATATTAATTGGGAGATCTGTAGCTACCTTCCCCCCCCCCCCCCATTTCAGGGCATGGGGTCTGTCCTTGTCCCAGTATCTGCACAAAAAGATAAATGAATAAATAAATGAGTAAATAAAATCACCAGAAATTAGAGCTGTTAAAACCTGTAATGCCACCTGTGCCACATGGCTTCTCCACCCCATGTCTTACTGGACTTCCCTCTCTAACTCTACTTCTCTGCCTCTTTGTCTCTTTGTATTTGAGTTTGCACTTAGGGCACAAGTCCTCTATATTTGAATCATGCCTCCTTTTTCTTTATTTCCTTTTCTCCTTGCCCCGTTTTCTTCTCCTCTTTCTTCCCCTCCCTCTTCTTCCCTCCTTTCCTTCCTTTCTTCTTCTTCTTCTTCTTCTTTTTTTTTTTTTTTTTTTTTTTGGTTGATTGTTATGTGGAACTCAGGGCCTATGCTTTGGTCCCTGAGCTCTTGTGCTCAAGGTTGCTCAAGGCTAGTAGTACTCTACCACTTTGAGTCACAGCACCATTTCCAGTTTTCTGTTGGTTAATTAGAGATAAGAGTCTCTTAGACTTGTATACATGGGCTGGCTTAGAACCATGATCCCCAGATCTTAACCTCCTGAGTAGTTCCAGTGCCCAGCTCCCCTTCTTCCTTTTTGAAACAGGGTTTTATTTCAGGATAACCTGCTCACAACCCTTCTGTCTATGCTTCCTAGGTAGCTTGGATCACAGGCATGTAGTGGTGGGCTCAGTTTTCTTCTCTGGGACTTTATATGAGCTGAGAATTGATCCCATGGGGCTCATGAGAGCCACACGGGGGACTAGGGAGGAGGGTACTGGGTGTCAGCAACCAGTTCTGCCTCCACCTCCCTGCTGTCTCAAGATGAATTAAGTCACTCCTGGTGCTTATAGGGTTTTTGTTTTATGTGCCTTTGTCTTCCTCCTTTGTCTTTTATGAAGGCTTGTCTGCTGCCCTCTTTGGCTCTCTTTTGACTGCCTCCTCCTGAGACTTAGTGGGCCTTCTTTAGTGAGGATCTCCTGGACGATCTCCCTTGATCTTCTTTGTTCCTGTGTAGTTGCTTCCTTCAGTGCATTTATGACATTGTATTATAAACTGAATTCATCAAATGACCTGGTCATTATTGCTGGCCCCAGTCGTGATCTCCATAAAATCCTTGTCTTTCCAGCACGTGACTAAGTGCTCGCTGCTGTTAAGGAGCTTTTATGTGCATGCGTGTGTACATAAGCCTGTCCCTGGCAGCACTGTTGCTGCCACCCATGCACCTATCACCATGAGCTGACGCAAGTCACCCAGTGAATTCACAGGTGGTTTGTGTGCAGAGCCCAAACCTGTCCTGTTCTCTGACCTCTTATCCCCCTCTAAACGTGAAGGGTGGGGTCGGGGTCAGATTGCCTTCTCTGATGGGAGGCTGCTGGGTAGAAAGTCCCCTTTCACGGTCCTCTGTGGGAGCAGCAGGTGCAGTGAGCACATGCCTCCAGCAGAAGGCCAGGGAGACCCATGTACATGGAGAGGTGGGAGAGGGCCACTCGCTCTGGGCATTGTTGCCCAGGGTGTGTTTTACTATCTTGTGTAAATACATGTTCATGAATATGAGCATGCACACTGAGATGCTGTGTCCGCCATAGACCCATGCCTGTACATCCCACGCTTTGCCCACCTGCTGGAGTTTGGAGAGAAGAACCACGAAGTGTCCATGACAGCCCTGAGGCTCCTGCAGAGGATGAAGAGGGATTGGATGCACACGGGCCGGCGCCCCTCAGGCCTCTGTGGAGCAGGTACAGTGGCCCTGGGCCTTCTCCTAGGAGGACAGCCCCTGGCTGGACGTGTCTGTGCTGCTGTTTTCTTTCCTGATGCTTTTCTGATGCTTTGATCCTGAAGATCAAATCCGAGACCTTGAGCACAGTGAACAAATCTGTATCACTGGAGCAGCCAAACTCAGGGAGTTGTGGATTCTGGTTCCAGAACAGCCCTCACACTAAGAGCTGTCTCATATGCCCAGCAGTGTCCTTAGCCCTTGAGGACTTCCACTTGGTCAGGACCCTGCCATGGTAGGTCCCAAGATAAGGAACAAGATCCTCAGAGGCTGAGAGGGACCCACTGGGAGCTCTAGCCTTGACCTTGGGTTGTCCACTCATGAATTATCTATGCTCAGTGACCTTGTCTGAGGCACTGAGTCCTGGGCAGAGATGCCGCTGGGCCCAACAGTGTGGTTGTTTGGTCACCACTGTGAGGATATTTAGATTGTGACTGCTGCAGAGGATAGCTGTGCTTTGCTCTTGGTGTTGTCCTGGGCCCCCTGCCTAGCAGGAACCCCAGTGACAGCAAAGCCCTGTTACTTCTCTGGTATATATATATATATATTTAAATAAATAAATAAATAAATAAATAAATAAATATATATATATATATTTTTTTTTTTTTTCCAGTCCTGGGCCTTGGACTCAGGGCCTGAGCACTGTCCCTGGCTTCTTTTTGCTCAAGGCTAGCACTCTGCCACTTGAGCCACAGCGCCACTTCTGGCCGTTTTCTGTATATGTGGTGCTGGGGAATCGAACCCAGGGCTTCATGTATTAGAGGGAAGCACTCTTGCCACTAGGCCATATCCCCAGCCCTCCTTTGGTATATTTCTTCTCAAGAATACTAGGCACCAGCTTCTACAGTTGGCCTAAAGCAGGACTGATTCTGGCTGAATCCAGTTTTCATTTAAAACCTGCTGCCCAGGTTTGTACTAGCCCCTTTTGATCTACAATGGCCCCTGTTAACATGTGTTAACATGTGGCCTTATGCCCTGGGCCACATCCTCAGAATCCTCAGCTTTTGTTGCAACCAGCATTTCACATACCAATCACTTCTAAGGTAGCTTGTGTGCTTTGAAAGGTTATATGAGGTCCTCAGATTTGCTATTTTAATTTTTCTTGTATTTAAAAGTAGAATGTGCTGCTGCCACCACCTAACATGAGATGGGGAATATCATTGCCCAGCGGTTCCATGCCATACATCTGTCTCTTTAAGGAAGGTGGATACCATCCTGCCCCTCTCCGCTCACTTGTAGAAGCTGCTGCAGCAGGCAAGTGTATCACTGCCCTGGTGGCAAATACCTTGTCCAGATTCAGCCTTTACCTAAACTCCAGGATTTTAGAAGAATTATTTTCTATGCCAGGATGGTGGCTTAAGCCTGTAATCCTAGCTACTTATGAGATAAAGGTCAGTGGATCTCAGTTTGAGGCCAGGCTGTGCCTAAAAAATTTTCAAGGCTCCATCTTCTTTTTAATTAAAAAAAATTTTTTAAGTAGGGCTGGGAATATGGCCTAGTGGTAAAGTGCTCCCCTCATATACATGAAGCCCTGGGTTCGATTCCTCAGTACCACACATATAGAAAAAGCCAGAAATGGCTTAAGTGGCAGAGTGCTAGCCTTGAGCAAAAAGAAGCCAGGGACAGTGCTCAGGCCCTGAGTTCAAGCCCAGGACTGGCAAAAAAAAATTTTGTTTAAGTAGTTGTACAAGAAGTTTTAATTCCACAAGTCAGATTATGAGTGTAATGCATCTTGATCAATGTTAGTCTTTCCATTGTTTTCCCCCATCTTTCCCTCGCCTCTCTCTACCCTTGTTACATAGTCAACTTTTACGTAATATACATTGGCTATCATGATTGTATTTGCTTACATTTTTTTTTTCTCCCTCCATTCCCCCCTCGCAACAAAATGTGTTTCAGCTTCCTGGTACTCCATTCGTTAAGTGGCTAGTTAGCTGTTCACTGGACATTCTCTGAAAAAAAGCCATCTTTTTTTTTTTTTTTTGGTGCCAGTTTGGGGGCTTGAACTGAGGGCCTGGGTCCTGTCTCTGAGCTTTTTTGCTCAAGGCTAGCATTCTGTCACTTGAGCCACAGCTCCACTTTCAGCTCTCTTGGTAATTAATTGGAGATAAGAGTCTCACGGGCTTTCCCGCTTGGACTGGCTTAAAACCTTGATCCTCAGATCTCAACAGCCTTCTGAATAGCTAGGATTACAGGAATGAGCCACTGGCTCCCAGCTAAAGACTTCCTCTTAATGAGTGTCTGGACTTGGTGGTAAGCTGATATCCCAGTGAGGGGGAAGCACAGTGCCTGAGAGTAATGGTCCGTGCCTGCCACCCCCCTGCCACTCAGGGAAGCACAGGTGGGTCACAGCTCAGGCCAGCCAGAGCATAAAGGAACCCATTCAAAAACAACCATCCCTGAAAGGGGCTGGAGGAGAGACTCCAGTGATAGAACTCCTGCCTAGCAAGCACAGGACCAGAAAGGGGGAAACATTCTGTGTTCTGGGTTCCCATCTGTGGTTCAGTTTTCCTTTTGTTCTTTTCTAGCACTTCTGGTTGCTGCCAGAATGCATGACTTCCGGAGAACTGTGAAAGAAGTCATCAGTGTGGTCAAAGTGTGTGAGTCGACGCTACGGAAGAGGTGAGTACGCTTGGCAGGGTGTGGTGGGCCATCTGGGTGCGGCTGCTTGTTGCCGCTGCTGCTGCTCCCCTGGGACCGCCCTGTCCTGCAGAAGCACTTCATTTTTTTATTCTACTGTCTAAGTTAAATCAGGGAAGAGCAATGTGAGATGGTGTATATACTATGCCCCAACTCATAAACATCAAAGAGCAGGCAGAAAGACTGCTCTGACGTGTAGTGGATTCCTCCTTACCCAGCTTCCTGAATAGCTGGGATTACATTTGTGAGCCACCAGTACCTGGCTTCTCTCATGTGCTTTTTGTCAGCTGCCCATAGCCATCTGCCTGTGTTAATAATATCCAAATGAGGGGCTGGGAATATGGCCTACTGGTAAAGTGCCCGTCTCATGCATGAAGCCCTGGGTTCGATTCCTCAGCACCACATATATAGAAAACGGCCAGAAGTGGCGCTGTGGCTCAAGTGGCAGAGTGCTAGCCTTGAGCAAAAAGAAGCCAGGGACAGTGCTCAGGCCCTGAGTTCATGGCCCAGGACTGGCCAAAAAATAAAAAACTAAAAAAAAATAATGTCCAAATGATCAACAACCTTAGCGTCAGACCCAAAACTCTGGAGAAACATTAGAACTTATAGATATAGGCAGGAACTTCCTGAATAGGGTCCCAGGGGCACAACAGATAGGAGAGAGACTCGACAAGTGGGACTACATTAAAATAAAAAATTTCTATACAGTGAAGGCCCAATATCTAATATATACAAGAAGTTCAAGAAATAAATCCCTCCCAAACTTAATACACCAATTACTAAATGGGCAAGGGAGCTAAGAAGAGACTTCTCAGAAGAAGAAGTAAGAATGGCAAAGAAAACACAAGAGGAAATGTTCATCATCCCTGTCAAAAGGGAAATGCAAATCAAAACAGTCCCAAGGGGGGAAGGAAAGTGGTAGAAAAATGAGAGAAGAGCTAACAATGTTCAATATATCGATTGCCTTATTTATGTAGCTGTAATTCCTCTGTACAATACCTTTACAATAAAATTAAATTAAAAATAAAAACCCTGAGATACCATCTCACCCAGTTAGATTGGCCAGTATTTTTAATTCAAACAACAACAAGGGACTGGGGACTTAGCTCAGCAGAAGAGCGCCTGCCTGGCGAGCGCAAGGCCCTGAGTTCAGTCCTCAGCTCTGGAAAAAAAACGAAATGAACTATAAAAGACCAAACAACAACAAATGCTGGTGGGGATGCAGGGGAAAAGGAACCCTACTGCCCTGCTGGTGTGAATGTAAACTAGTACATTCATGCTGGACAGCAGTCTGGAGGCTCCTCAAAAAACATAAACATACACCTTCCCTACAACCCAGCCATAGCACTCCTAGGCATCTACCCTGAGCATCATGAGCTCGGATATGATAAGGACACCTGCACATCCACGTTCATCGCTGTATTCTTCACAATAGCCAAGATATGGAAACAACCCAGATGCCCTACAATAGATAAGTGGATCCAAAAAACATAGTACCTATATACAATGGAATTTTACACAGCCATCAGGAAGTATAGAATAATGTCATTTGAAGGGAAATGGATAGAACTAGAACAAATCATGTTAAGTGAGTTAAGCCAAGATCAGAGAGACTGTGTGTGTTCTCCCTGATAGGCAGAAGTTAGTTACACAGGATTCTAGATACTCACAGTGAGACCCAAAGAGGATAGTCTTAGGAGAGAACCACAAAAGTGCAGTACCCAAGCACCTCTTCATTTGTATATAAAATAATACACATACGTAAACTCCAAAGATATGGAAACAAAGGACTTTTTTCTTAATTTGTTTTTTCTTTTTTCTGATGACTCTGTATTCTTTACCTTATATCTGATGTATTCATGTGCATATCTGTGAGAGGGTAGTGAGAGGGCACAGAATCCCAGGTAAAAGAAAAAGTGCACTGGGCATGGATGAAAGTGAACTATGCAGCTCATGGGTGGAGATGGGAGGGAGGGACTGGGAGAGAGCGAGGGAGCCGATGGCACTACACAAAAGGAAACGTATATATTACTTGATGTATGTAAATGTAACTGCTGTATATCACCTATAAAATAGTAAATTGGGGAAAAACTTAAAAAGAATAACAGTAAATTAAAAACAACAGCAAAATAATATCCAAATGGCCTTGGCAGAAAAAAGTTTCCCTGCCCTTGATATAAACAAAGGCTGGGGGCTGGGAATATGGCCTGGTGGCAAGAGCACTTGCCTCCTACACATGAAGCTCTCGGTTCGATTCCCCAGCACCACATATATGGAAAACGGCCAGAAGGGGCACTGTGGCTCAGGTGGCAGAGTGCTAGCCTTGAGCGGGAAGAAGCCAGGGATGGTGCTCAGGCCCTGAGTTCAAGGCCCAGGACTGGCAAAAAAAAACACCCCAAAAAACAAAGGCTGGGTTCTGCCAGATGCTTCCTTCAAGACAGGTATTCATTTACATGGCATTTTCCTTTGCAAATACTCTTTTAATTGTTATTAGTAAGTAGTTGTATTTGGGGGGTTACAATTCTGTAAGTCAAGTTATGAGTATAATGCTTCTTGACAATATCACTCCTTCATTCTCCTCATTTTCTTTGTGCTCTAAAGAGTCATTTTTCCCTAGAGTTTTTCCCAGGAAGTTTGTCTTTAAAATACCTTGATCAACTGGGCACCCGTGGCTCACCTAGCTACTCAGGAGGCTGAGATCTGAGGATGCAATTTGAAGCCAGCCAAGGCAGGAGAGGCCAGGAGACTCTCATCTCTAATTAGCCACCAAAAAAGCTGGAAGTGGAGCCATGGCTCAAGTGTTAAGGCCCTAGCCCTGAGTGGAAAAAAACCCTCAGGGACAATGCCCAGGCCTTTAGTTCAAGCCCCAGGTCCAGCACATACACACACAAAAGGTATCTTGATCAATTTTCAGAATATACTATTTGGACAAGTATGCAAGATCAGAGAGAGAAAAAAAATTGTTTTTTTCCCTTTTATTTTTATTTTTACTAGAATGTTGCAGCTTATTACAGCTTATTTGAGCAAAGCAAAATAGTGCCTGTGTGCTCTTAATCATCATTCATTAATTCAGTATTTATGTCTGAATTTATGGCTGCTATTATCCATACTTCCTCTCCGTTAGTCTTTCCTGCCTCAGTGTAACCAGGGCCTGGGAGGGAACTTGCTTGTAGACACAGGTTTAATTAAGTTTTAGGCTGGGCAAGGTGGTTTTTCCCTTCGAATCGTAGCTACCTGGGAGGCAGAGATTAGGAGGAATGCCATTCAAGCCATCCCAAATGAAAAGTTTTAGTGATATCTCATCTCAAGAAATAAGTCGGGCCTGGTGATGTGTGACTGTGATCTTAGCTATCCTGGAGACTGAAGGTAGAAGTGCTATGGTTTGAGGTCGGTCTTGACAAAAACCATAACACCTGACCTGAAAAATAACTAAAGCAAATAAGGTTTGTGGGTAGATCTCAAGTGGTAGAGCACCTGGTTAGCAAGCACAAGGGCCAGAGTTCAACTCCAGGACTGCTAAAAAATTTTTGAAAAAAGTTTTTAGGGTAATGAGCCTTAGTTATCTGTTTCAGGCTCACAGAATTTGAAGATACCCCCACCAGTCAGTTGACCATTGATGAGTTTATGAAGATTGACTTGGAAGAGGAATGCGACCCTCCGTCATACACAGCTGGACAAAGGAAGCTGCGCATGAAGCAGGTGGTACCCATCTGGGCCTCTTACCGCACCCCTCCCTTCAGCACTCGGGTTTCTAAGAGCATTTGAGGTCCTGGCTGGGGCTAGCTTTCTCAGACCTTGGAATGGGAGGGAGAGTCCCAGAGGCGTGCCGAGTATTGAAACCCTGCCCTCAGCACCACTGATGTGGGGCTGGCCGCCAGGCTCTCATGCCTAGCCCACAGAGCCCCTCCCTGTAGCTAGGCTTTATTTCAAGGCTAAATGTAGAGTGGGCTCCATAAGCAGTGTGTGGTTTGGAGTATACCACAAGTGAGAAGGAGCAGAGTGCCTCGTCACCCGAGGCAGCTGCTACTGCAGCTGCATCTCCTTTGTCATTTTGTCACTGCGTTTATGGGCCTTCTCGCATGCCCTGGCTCTCCAGCGGGGAGGGCAGAGGCAGGCTTTGGCTGAGCCTGGGGACTCAGGGCACGCTGCATGCATAGGGCGGGCCTCGCCAGGGCAGAGGACTCTGGTGTCTGGGTTCTCAAGGCGAGCTACCTCTCTCTAGAGCCAGGGCGATGATACTTGGAAGGGGGAGGCCAGGCCCGGTGCTTCACTTCATTTTCCTCTTGTGAGGCGCATATCCCGTGACATTGAGGCCCGCAGGCATTGGGCTCATCAAATGTCCCCTCTTCTCTTCCAGCTTGAACAAGTCCTGTCCAAAAAATTGGAGGAAGTTGAAGGTAACCAACCAGCATTCCCACACAGATGCTTCTGTTTGGTTAGGAAAATAGGCTGGCACTTACTTTTTGCTTTTAACTGGGTTACTTCAGGTGAAATATCCAGTTACCAGGATGCCATTGAGATTGAACTAGAAAACAGCCGGCCAAGGCCAAAGGGAGCCCTCGCCAACCTGTCAAAGGATGGTGAGTACTCTGCCTTCCTGGGCGCTCGTGACTCCAGGCCAGAACCCCTGGGACCTCCCTCCCTCTCTGACTTGCGATACCACTCTTTTTGCCACCCTTTCCTTGGAAACATGGTTGGTTCTACATCCCCAGGTCCCATGCCCACCCAGACTGCTGATTATCCCCCTCCTGGTCCTGATGTGTTGGAGTCAGTACTCCTATGTCTGCTGGAACCCTTAGCTACCCACACCACTCAGGCTTCAGTCTGTATCTCCCAGCACTTCCTCCTACCTGAGTTCCTGTCCCCAGTCTCTGTGAGCTGGCCACCTCTGTTGCCACAGCTGCGCTCCCAAGCCCCAGGGCCATTATCTGGCTAGGAAACTGCCAACGGAAGACACTCATTGCTACGTGTGCAGTGCTGAGCTGGTCTCAGTGGAGCTATGAATTGCAGGGCTATGAGCACTGGCTCTGGCAGCTGATGCCAGAGGCCTTTGAGAGCTGCTGTGTGCATTCATGCTCCTAGACAGGGCTCTATTCTGGGCTGTGAAGTGGGATGAGAGAGCGAGCACCTCCACCCTCTTTGGCATCCTGGACAGTGTGAGGTACATATTCTCTGTATCTCCGTGACCATCTCCTGTGCCTTGGGCTTGAGGAACTGCCTATACCAGCAGCAGCCAGGACTCTGCTCCTAGTGCTTTCTGTCCTTTGAAACGATACTCAGAAGCAGGCAAGCATCTCTTCGTAATCTCAGCTTTTATAGACGCTCATTTATATTTCACATGGAGTTTAGGACCGCCTGTCTTTTTCTCCCCAGTCCTGCTTGTGCTTCATCTGTCAGAACTTGGAGGATACCAAGCTTATCTTTTCCTGCTCCTTCCTCTCCCTCCTGAGAATAGGCATCTCTGCTCTGGGTCCTCTGATCTGTGTGTAGACATCGCTCATCTGGGCTCTGCTGTCCCCTGTGTGCTGGAGCCTGTAGACATCGCTCGTCATTTTTATTCTTGTTTCCACAACTGCTTGCTGCTGACTTGCTGCTGATTTTGCTCTTATGTGTGAGGAATCTTGTTAGTGTATCCATGCGTTTTTCCAAGTAATTAATTGTGTCATCTACACACAGTAGTCACCACTTTTTTTTTTTTTTAAGTCAGTCATGGGGTTGAACTCTGGGCCTGGGCGCTGTCCCTGAGCTCTTAAGTTCAAGGCTAATGCTTTACCACTTTGAACCACAGGTCCACTTCTAGTTTTCTGGTGGTTAATTGGAGATAAGAGTCTCAAGGACTTTCCTGAAAGCCTGGATTGGTCTTGAACTGTGATCCTCAGAGCTCAGCTAAGATTACAGTAGCTAGGATTACTGGCGTGAGCCACCAGCGCCTGGCTAGGTCACCACACATTGCAGACTTATTTTTTTTTTGGTGGTACCAGGATGATCTATGAGGGCCTTGCACTTCTTGCTCAGCTTGTTTGCTCGACTGGCGTTTTATCACTTGAACCATATCTCCAGCCCTACTTTTTGGTAGTTAATTTGGAGATGGAGTCTTGTGGATTTTTCTGCTTGGACAGACTCCAAACTGCAATCCTCCAGATCTCAGCATCCTCAGTAGTTAGGATTATAAATATGGATCACCAGTGCCTGGCTTTAACCAACTCTTTTTTTAAAATTTGTTTATTAATTGAACACAAATTTTTTTACAAGGTGTTGTGCAAAGAGGGTGCAGTTACATAGTAGGGCAGTGTGTACATTTCTTGTGATATCTTACGTTCTGTTTTTCTATCCCTTCTCTAGGTCAGGTAGACATATATACAATATATCAAGAACATATATAGTATTCACAGACTTGGTCTCTGCTGTCTCTCTGTCTCCCTTTGTTAACAGTCATATATCAGGGAGATCATGCCCCTTTGTTTTCTGTGTTCTAGGCTTGTCTCGCTCAACATATTTGTTCGAGTTCTGACCATTTCCCTGCGAATAACAATATTTCACCATTCCTAATCGCTATGTAGTATTCCATTGTGTATAAGTACCATATTTTTTGGATCCATTTGTCTGTGGAGGGACATCTGGGTTGTTTCCATATTTTGGCTATTGTGAATTGTGCCACGATAAACATGGAAGTACAAATGTCTTTTTGATATCTTAGGTTTTGCTGTTTAGGATAGATGCCTAGGAGTGGTATGGCTGGGTCATAGGGTAGGTCTATATTGAGCTTTTTGAGAAACTTTCATACTGTTCTCCAAAGTGGTTGTACTAATTTGCACTCCCACCAACAATGGAGAAGGGTTCTTCTTTCCCCACACCCCCTCCAGCATTTGTTGTTTCCTGATTTAACCAACTCTTACATCCTAACTTTCCCCTCAAGTTGCCTAGTTCTTCATTAATTACCTCACTGAATCTTGAGGCAGCAGTGGTATGTCCCCCTGCACCTCCCCAGCCCCACTAGTGGGTTATTGCTGCCCGCTAGGCAGCCTTTGCATTCTTTCATATTTTCTACCTTTGGAGGTCCACCTTCTGTTTGCAATTCAGCAATGTTGGCTTTACCTTCATCCTTCCTTTTAGCCCTGCCACTCTACCCTCAATTGTCTGCCTCACTGATTTCCTCTGATCTCTGCTGACTGTACCTCTGGGTAGCCAGCTTTCCGTGGCCACTGGGGTCCTGCTGTGAAATGTTTCTTTTCTTTTTTTTTTTTTTTTTTGCTAGTCCTGGAGCTTGGACTCAGGGCCTGAGCACTGTCCCTGGCTTCTTTTTGCTCAAGGCTAGCACTCTGCCACTTGAGCCACAGCGCCACTTCTGGCCATTTTCTATATATGTGGTGCTGGGGAATTGAACCCAGGGCTTCATGTATACAAGGCAAGCTCTCTTGACACTAGGCCATATTCCCAGCCCCTGTGAAATGTTTCTGTTTCTCCATCCTGGGTTATTTCTACTCTTCTGTGAGACAGTTGTGCGATTCTGGAGGTGGAGTGGGTTCACATTAGTTCTTAACCTCTCATCTCTGTGCTGTCCTTCTGGGTACAGTTTCCAGGCACACGGTGGCCCTGACACTTGGGAAAGATGTAGAGTTGCCTGTGTCTCAGGCATGGGTAGGGCACTGCCACTTTAGACATTGGCACTCATGGCTTCACTTGCCAGCAGGCTGCTGTCTTGCAGACCTCTGGTCCTCATTTCATCAACTCTCACACAACATAAGTTGGCTGTCCACTACCCCTGACTGCCCTTGCAGTGATAGCTGTGGTCTGGCTTCTGTCCTGGCTTCCCCCCGACCCATTGAGGACAGGTCTTATCTTCATCCTTGCTTGTCCTGTTCCATCAGTTGGCCCATCTGGGAATGTCTTACACGGCAGACCTACTTTGCCTGTTTGATGTGATCTGAAAAGCCTTTTTTCTTCTAATAAATTAGCTAATATCTTTACTGCTCAGCTTCTTGTACAGAATTGTCTGAACCTCAGTCTTTTTCCCTTCTAGTGATATTGTTTGTAATTTTTCATTCCTCTGTTTCTTGGACAATGTCTGCTCATATTTGCTCCAACCATGACAAAAACAGTCGTTGTTCCTCCTGCACCCTGGTTGCTGCCTTATATGGGCACAGCACCGAGCTGGCCACGGGCAAGGTGTGCTTTATAAAGGGGAAGTGGGAGCCACGCAAGGTCTCAGGTTGGCATCCACAAGGGGACTCCGGAGGTACTTCTCGGGCATATGACAACATGGTGCCGGGTCCACCTTGACTGCTTAGAGCTGCCAGCAGCCGCCTGGACCCTGCTGAAGTGAGCCTGATGGGAAGCATCACCAGCCCAGGTGGTCTTCCTGCCTCTTAGTGCAGTCTGCTTGAAGCAGCTGAGGCAGGGAGATGCTCTCAATGCGCCTCTCAGCCGTTACATGTTTTCTGTCATGTGAGGTGTGGTGCACTCAGCAAGCTTCACCCACCTGAAAGGCGCAGTTGGCTGTGGCTTGAATTTGAGCCTGCCGTGAAGCCAGCACCACTGTCAGGATGGCTCACAGACCTCAGACCTGGCCCTGATTCGGTGTCCCCAGGCCCTTCGCAGTACACTCGCTCTGTGCCCCGCTGCACTGACTGCTCTCCACCATGAAGAGAGTGGCATTGCTGGACTTTCGTATGCACAGTATGTGTGTGTGCTACTTCCCTCTGGTTTTTTCACTCGGTATAAGTATTTTGAATCACTCAGAATCTTCGCATCTGCAGTCTCTTGGTGGATATTTTTTTTTTTCAATACTAGAAATTGAACTTAGAGCCTTTGCTTGCAAGTCCCCAACTCCAGCCCCTTTTTTGCATTCATTAGTTTTTAGGGTCCTACTAAATGCTTGGGCCAGGCTAGGCTACAATCTTCCTGTTTCCTGGTTGAGATGGAATCTCTCAAACTTTTATGTCCTCAAACTACAATCCCCTAGTCTCTGTTTTTTTTTTTTTTTTTTTTTATCCTTCAGGAACGGGGTGCTAGTACTGGGGCTTGAATTTAAGATCTGGGATCTGTTCCTTACTTTTTATGCTCAAGGTTGTTTTTCTACCACTGTTCCACAGTTTCACTTCTGGCTTTTTGCTCGTTAACAGAAGATAAAGAGTCTCATGAACTTTCTTGTCTGGGCTGGCTTTGAACCACAGTCCTCAGATCTCAGCTTTCTAAGTAGCTAGGATTACAGATGTAAGCCACCATTGCTGGACTCCATCTCTGCTTAAGTAGCCAGGATTATAGTCCTGAGTCACTGTGATCAGCCACCCTGAATTCCTTTGTCCTAGGAAGAAGTGAAGTTGGCAGGTAGGGGTAAGGTGGCATGCAAATGTTCTTTTTTTTTTTTTTTTTTTTGGCCAGTCCTGGGCCTTGAACTCAGGGCCTGAGCACCCTCCCTGGCTTCTTCCCGCTCAAGGCTAGCACTCTGCCACCTGAGCCACAGCGCCCCTTCTGGCCATTTTCCATATATGTGGTGCTGGGGAATCGAACCAAGAGCTTCATGTGTAGGAGGCAAGCACTCTTGCCACTAGGCCATATTCCCAGCCCCAATGCAAATGTTCTTGAAAAGTCAGTTTACATAGTGGCCACTCTATGTACTTCACAGCAGCCTGTGAGCCTGGCCCTCTGTCTGTGGTTCTGTCACTTGTGAGCCACAAGGGGCAGCCCCTGTGCTTGCACTCCACATACCTGGTGTTTCCATACAGAGAGTACCTTCCCTTGTTGAGTCCCCATCCAGTGTTTGCTTTTATAGTTGGACTGTATGTTTTTGGTTTTTTTCCCCAGTCCCGGGGCTTGAACTCAGGGCCTGAGCACTGTCCCTGGCTTCTTTTTGCTCAAGGCTAGCATTCTACCACTTGAGCCACAGCGCCACTTCTGGCTTTTTCTGTATACATAGTGCTGAGGAATCGAACCCAGGGCTTCATGTATACAAGGGAAGCACTCTACCATTAGGCCACCTTCCCAGCCCCGGACTGTATGTTTGCTTGTGGAGTTTAGGAGCTCTCTGCGCGTTTTAGATGTCATCTGTCAGATGCGTGATCTGCAAAGTGGCCTCAGTCTACTTCATCTCATCTTGACAGTGTCTTTCCAAGAGGGGATGATTGTGAGAATTTTTCAAATTCCACGTTATTAATGTATTATATATTCTGCTTTAATATGATATCTAGATGTTTTTGCCTAATCCAAGGTCACAAACATCTTCTTCTGCTTCTAGTTCTCAGACTTAGGTCTGTGGTCTGAGTATGAGGAATGGTCAAACCATTCTTTCACGTGGATACCCAGGGACCGTTCACCAGTAGAACTCTTTTTGTACTGCAGGAAAGGCATGCTTTTGGTAGTGTTTGTGCAGCTCCTCTGCTTTTAACAAGGAGTGTTTCTGCTCTTTCTGCCTGGCTGACTGGTGGCCTGGGCATCCTGTGTCCATAGGTTCTGTCGAGGAAGCTACGTCTAGCCCGTTGGGTGAAGAAGATGCTGAGGATGAAGAGCTGGAGGCCGCTGCCAGCCACATGAACAAAGACTTTTACCAGGAGCTCCTAGCTGGTGGTGGCGGCAGTTCAGGAGCAGAAGAAATCACTGAGGGGGGTGGCAGACCCCTGGCCTTGGAGTCCCTGCTTGGCCCCCTGCCCACCGCAGCCAGCCTGGGCATCTCTGACCCCATCCGAGAGTGCATCTCCTCCCCGAGCCTGGACCCCAGTGAGTGCCCTTGAGCAGGGAGGAGCCTGGTCCACACCGTCCCCTTGGAGTGGGCTGGAGGGTGGCTGTGGGCGGGTGCTACCAGGCTCATCACGGAGCTATGTGAGGGATCGGGGGTCATGGATGAGCAGTTAGGTGTACACCAAACTCAGAATGCCATCAGAGGCTCTCCACTGCTCACAGATTCCCTTGGTGGCCCTCACAAGCCAGTGTCACAGGGCACGACCAATGTCCCTTGGCACCTTCCCTGATGCTATGGCGGGAAAGCCTGTCTTGGGCATGTGCAGCATTGCATGCTGAGCTTCATTCAGCCTCCAGCGACAAGGCACCCGAGGGGACGGTCGTCCCCTCCCCTATGGCACCCTGGCCAGGCCCTCCCTGCTCCTTTCCCTTCTTCTACGGGGAGGTGGCCAGGCCCTGTTCCAGGCTCAGGCCCTTCTCCTGGCAGGTGAGGTGGCTCATTGCAGAGAGATTCTAGGAGGATACCAACCTGTCTACCACATCCGTGCTGAGATTTTTCTCATGCAGCACCTAGGCCAGCTGTCCGTAGGACAGCATATACCTATGCAGGGGAGCTTGGTGGCCCCCATAGGGCTCTGGGCAGAAGACAGGTGCAAAGACCTTCAGAAGCCCAGGCATGATGGCCCTGGAACATGAGAGCCTGGTTCACAGGGCATTGGGTCTGACCACAGAACTACCCACAGGTCTTACCTGTCAAGGATGAAGCCTGGAGTTGACAAGTCTCACCAAGGCATTGGATGAAGGCCTGTGGGGAGAAGGGATTGCCTGGCCCCAGGCTGTGTGGATTGCCTGTGTCCATACAAGGACTCCAGAGGCCTGGACTCCCAGACTTTCCCTCGTGTCCAGTCCAGGCCTCCTGGCCACACTCTCATGGTCTTTGCTCTTAGCAGCTCACTGTACCCTTCTCTGGGCCATGTGCTTCTTGCTGAAGCCACAGAGCCTGTGGTCTGTCCACAGAAGTTCATGTCTACTGCAGGGCCCAGGTGGGGGGGCTTCCTTCGCAGTCTGAGTCTGACATCCTGCTTTCTCACATTGTGTTCTGATGTAAGTACAATCCTCTGTGGACTCAGACAGGGTGAACATGCCACGGGGTCAGAGGAGGGGAGTGCTGGTCAGAGGAGGAGGCTCCCACAGCCCCTTGGCCTGGGCCAAGTTCCCGCACCAGGTGTCTGTTCCTTTGACAGAGCTCTCCCTAAGTGATTTCGATGTGCACTTTCTTCCAGAAGACAACTCAGAGGATGGCGAGCTGGACCTCAGTGGTATTGACGACCTTGAGATTGACAGGGTGAGCCAGTGCTCCCCACACCTTCCCACGAGGTGGTGAGGTTCTATGGAAAGCGGAGTGGAGTTGGCCTTCCAGAGCTGGGCCCTGTCATTTATGTGTGGCCTTTCCTAGGTGTGACCTGCCATGGACGTGTGGCCTTTCCTGAGTATTCACACACACATGAATGTGACCTCACAGCACACTCATGGCCAGACCCTGCCTCCTCCTCCGTCCCCTCCTCCAGCACCTTGCCAGGGCAGCCCCAGCTGCTACATGCCGCTCCTGCTGGCAGCCTGAGCCAGGCTTGGAGCTGACCTTGTTAGCACTCTACATTTGGCATTTACTGCTGGGGCCATCTCATCGGATAGCCTCTGTAGATGCAAGTATGCTCTACGGCTCCCAAATTTCTGGGGCCCCGGGCATGCTAACTGGCTCTTTGTAGTTTATCCCAGTGATACCAGTCCACTATAGGTCTTTCTCCTCCTGATCTTATTGTGTCTAAGATTGTCTGTTTGTTCCTAAGTTTATGTTACACACCCTCAGCTTGATATCCTCATGGGACCTGTAGGTTGTTGTACTGTGTCCCATGGGGCTGAGAGCTGCCAGTGAGGATCTGGGAGCCTTGGACTCTGGTTCATGGCTGAAAGAGCTCTCTGGTCAGCCGAAAAGGGTAGAAAGCAACAGGTAGAGTCCTACCAGCACTTCTTTTATTAATTAACGGGCAGTGAGATGTGAGAGGTCTTAGTATACCTTGAATGCAAAAGCTCAAGGCTGAAGCCCCTTCACTGTGCTTCACACAGTACATCCTGAATGAGTCCGAAGCCCGCGTGAAGGCTGAGCTGTGGATGCGGGAGAATGCCGAGTACTTGCGGGAACAGAGGGGTAAGCATTTGCTTATTGTCCATCCGGCCCTGTGGCATAGCCTTCCACTGACAGCGGCAACTGTGTTCAATTTCCAGAGAAAGAAGAGAGAATAGCTAAGGAGAAGGAGCTTGGCATCTACAAGGAGCACAAGGTAGGAGCCTCTGAGGAGTGGATTTTCTGTTCCTGCCGTGAAATGAGTTAATAAGAGGGAAGCACCTTTGCAGTGTTCCCTTCCCTGTGACCACAGGGGCTTCGGGTCCACCACAGGCAGCAGGAGCTTTGTGCTCTGGACTGTAGACACTCATCCCTGGCTACCATATTGTACAATATTGGCCCTGTACACTAGAGACTGGCTCACTCATGGGTGGACATACCCCAAATTTTGGGGTGAGGTTCCTAGCACAGGTGCCAGGTCAGACTGAGTTAAGACTCAGGACTAGCACTGGGAATGTGGCTTAGTGGTAGAGTGCTTGCCTAGCATGCATAAAGCCTGGGTTTGATTCCTCAGTACCACATAAACAGAAAAAGCCAGAAATCGCGCTGTGGCTCAAGTGTTAGATAGCTAGCCTTGCGCAAAAGAAGCTCGGGGACAGTGCTCAGACCCTGAGTTCAAGCCCCAGGACTGGCAAAAAAAAAAAAAAGACTCAGGACTGGACATTGAGGATCCTGAACTTGCGTTCCTTGTCAAGGACAAAAGAGACTCTGTCTACGTTTGTTTAGTTTGACCTGGCAAAGTCTGACAGTGACGCCTTCTTCCCTACTCTGTTGGCTGTCCTGGTGACTTGGCCCTGCTGCCCATTCTGGGGCCTGAACCCAACTTGAGCCTCCAAATGGTGCAGCCTCTGGGTTGAGCCTCAGACTGAAAGCAGGCTTGTGCTGTGAAGGGAGCCCCCAGCCACTGTGCCTGCAGGTGGGGCTGGCTGCAGCTCTGGAGGAGGCCCCACGTGGTGGGTCAGTAGTGTACAGGAGCATTACTTTTGTGTTCCCGTCAAGCCCAAGAAGTCATGCAAACGCCGGGAGCCCATCTTGGCCAGCACTGCAGGAGAGGCCATCGAGAAGATGCTGGAGCAGAAGAAGATATCCAGCAAAATCAATTACAATGTGCTCCGAGACCTTGACAGCAAGGGTGGGGCCAGCCCAAAGAGGGAGGACACTCAGCCTGTAGAGAAGGCCAGTGCCAAGAAGGTACCTCGGAGGAAAACAGCAGCCAGCAGGAGCGGGCCTGACCCTGGAATCAACGTGGGGAAAAGGTACTATACCGTTCCTTCTGGCTGACTTCATCAGATCAGGAGGTGGAGGACCTGTGCCTCAGGTCTGGGCTGTTGTGGGCCAGGTAGGGTTCAGGAGCCAGATCTGCCCCACTGCATGCTGGGCCACCTCCCAGCTGTGGGTGGGCATGTGTCCTGATCCCATCGCCTGGGAGGTCCCGAGCTGAGGCTCCTCCAACAGCACAGAAGGCCTTCTCTGTTTCCAGGATGTCTCTCAGTGGTTTCCTTGTAATATTTGTGTTGTTTTATTTTTATTTGTTTATTTTTTGGTGTGTATGTGTGGGCATTCCTGGGGCTTGAACTCAGGGCCTAGGTGCTGTCCCTGAGCTTTGTCTTTCAAAGCTAGCACTTTACCACTTGAGCCACAGCTTTACTTCCAGACTTTTGGAGGTTACTAGGAGGAGATACTGACTTTTCTGCCCAGACTGGCTTTGAACTTTAGTCCTCAGATCTTAGCCTTCTGAGTAGCTAGGGTTGCAGGTGTGAATCACTGGCCCCTGACTCCTTCTCATGTCTTTATTATTTTATGTGTGTGCATGTTTGTGCATGTGCACACGTGTGTACGCGTGTGCCTGTGTATGCTGTTACTGGAGCTTGAATGTGATTTCTTTTTTTTTTTTTTTTGGCCAGTCCCGGGCCTTGGACTCAGGGCCTGAGCACTGTCCCTGGCTTCTTCCCGCTCAAGGCTAGCACTCTGCCACTTGAGCCACAGCGCCCCTTCTGGCTGTTTTCCATATATGTGGTGCTGTTTTCCATATATGTGGTGCTGGGGAATCGAACCGAGAGCCTCATGTGTAGGAGGCAAGCACTCTTTCCACTAGGCCATTTTCCCAGCCCCATTTGATTTCATTTTTATCTAAGTCTCTGGTTCACCTGGAACTTAGCTTGGTACAGGACAGGCCTACTTGGTCTTCTGGGAGTGTGAGAACTCCCGCCCTGCTGCTGGCCTGGCTGTATCAGGGTCCTTTCTACACATGGCTTCCCTGAGCTGTTGGTTGCACCACTTGGCTCTCCTTGTTTCTCAGGAGAACAGTGGGTATGGCCTCTGTTTTCTATGTGTCTCACTGGCATTTTGACTGCCTCACTGCTGGGACGTGTTATTGGATACACTCAGGTGGGGCACAGCTGCCTCCACAGAGTCTTCTGTGAGGTCTTCCAGCTACTTTGGGGAGGAGGGGGAACAGGGTGCTTGTGTATCCTGAACCTCATGGACTCCTGTTATTCAGGAGGCTTCCCGAGGCCCTGTGCTGCTGTCCCGTCACCCAGTACTGGGAGGAGTGTCCGTGGCTGCTTTAGATAGGGCTTCCTCCAAGGGGCATTGAGTTCTTTGCTGATCCTCCAGCCTCTCCCTCCCATTTCTGTGGTAAGTCTTGGACTAAATTCCCAGTGCAGCCATTTCTTGTACATGTAGCAGGCAAGGGTGAGCTGGTCAGCAGGGCACAGGAGCTGTGGACTATTCCTGAGGTAGCAGGTCTGGGCTCACCCTCCCGCCCCACCTAGCCTCTGTCAGTGTGAGGAGAGTCCTGTCCCAGTGTGCTGATGCTAGTGCCCCTGGCCACACCTGTCGGTGGGAAGCCTTCCTGGGTGGCCAGGACAGAGTTTATGTTGGTCGTCTCTCCTGTGGGGGTGTGAAGGCCTCAGAGTGGATGGTGCCCTCACCCTTGCACCTCTGTCCACTCCTGCCCAGCAGTGGACGATTAGGCAGCTTTAGTAAGGCAAGGAGAAAGCCCGTCAGACTCTTCACAGCTGTGAGCCCATTAGAAGTGCTGGCCTTAGGGTCAGGCAGTGGGGTTGGCATGGACTCTGGAAGGTGGGATCCTAGTGGTCCCAGCAGAGACTTTCTCCACCCTGCTCATGAATCCTGGAGCCTCCCAGATGAGGCTCAGGCCAGGCTTCATTCAGCCTAACAGATGATGCTGGCCCACATGAGCTCCATACGAACCAGTAGAGGGAATGTGGATGCTGTTACTGAAGCTCAGTCACAGTGCTCTTGTTATTGAGAGTTTGACATCTGGAGCCCATAGTGGGTCTTAGAAATAGTGGGAGCAGTGGCCTCAGCTTGCTAGCCAGATGCTGAGGCTGTAGGCCAAGGTATTCTGGGCAGGACTTTGTTGTCCAGCTGTGAGCCCAGCCCACCTCAGTTCCTGCGTCACATGAGCAACAACCTAGAGCAGTCTGGCTTCCCATGCCAAGGTTCTGTGTCCTTCCACGGCTTGTTCAGCACCTGTGGCTTGTGCCTCTAGTCACAGCGAATCAGGAGATTAAGATACGAGGATTGTGATTCAGAGCCAGCCCGGGCAGCAAAGTCTATGAGAGGCTTGTCTCCAATTAACCACTGAAAAGCCAGAAGTAGAGCTGTGGTTCACATGGTAGAGTTTTAGCCTTGACCATGAAAGCTCAGGGACAGTACGCAGGCCCAGAGTTCAAGCCTCTGAATTCAAACTCAGGACCAGCCCCTCCCCCCCCCCCCCCAAAAAAAAGCTCAGTGTGTGCGGTTTGTCAGAATTGGACAGGGCTGATCCCGAGGGTCCAGCAGCAATGTGTGCGCGCGCGTGGCTTAAACCATCCACCTCCCTGTAGCTTGCCCTAGAAGGAAGAGGCCCTGCCTTCCTCCCCCACTCCTCCTGCACTCATGCTGGCCTAGGGGGCACTGTGCAGCCAGGGTGTGGGCACAAAGCCCGCCTGCTTTCACACAGGTAACCCAGTCTTCCCTTGAGAACACTTGGCCTCATCCTGCCCCTCGTCAGCATTGGCACCAAAGACACCTTTGTGTTTGAGGGGGCCATGGGTGGTATAGAGAGCATCAGGCCAAAGGGGTAGCATGGGTCTTGAAGCACGTTGACTTTCCTCCTCTTCCTCCTCCTCCTCCTCCTCCCCCTCCTCCTCCTCCTCCTCTTCTTCCTCCTCCTTCCCCTCCTCCTCCTCCCCCTCCCCCTCCTCCTCCCCCTCCTCCCCCCTTCCTCCTCCTCCTCCTCCTCCCTCCTCCCCCTCCTCCCCCCCTTCCTCCTCCTCCTCCTCCTCCTCCTCCTCCTCCTCCTCCTCCTCCTCCTCCTCCTCCTCCTCCTGTCCTGCCATCTTCCTGACCTGACTCTATGGGATGGGCTGCACTGAGCAGTCATTTCCCATGTGGCCATGGGCCTTGCATACTGGTCCAGAAGTGTGGGGGAGTGGACTCTGGAGCCTTGGCCATGGGGTGCCCTCCACATGACCAGGGAGGGCCTTTTGCCTTCTGGCTTGTGTATCCATATCACCTGTCCACGTGGAACGAAGCCGACATCGCAAAGCAGACTCGGGATGGACACGACCAGGCTTCTAGGGAGGCAGTGGCAAGGGCAGTGCACACAGAGATGTTGAGGAACAAGTAGGGCCCAGGTCACCAGGAGGTCAGAGGTGAGCAGAGGGGGCGGGATGGATGGGATGTGGTGAGGTAGCCACATTGCTAGAGGTGTATCCCAGACTCCAGCACCTTCAGACCCTGGGCAGGCAGGAGTCCTGGAGTGGGTCCACTTTGGGCACCCAAGTGAGTGCCAAGCCCACATTCTCTGTGGCACAGTGGAGATCTGGCGGATGCAATGAGAGCTTCGTGTCCCTGGGAGTATCTGCCCATTAGCTGTAGGGTTGGTCCTAAATGATCAGCTAGACCAGCAGAGACCATGCGTCTGCCTGGGTAGGGCCTCCAGTCTCCTTGCTAGCAGGCAGTCAGCCGGCAGGCCTGCTGAGGCTCTTGCTTTGCTTCCTTTCAGGTTGAAGCCCCTGGTGTCTTCGCAGCCAGCTAAGAAGGCGGCCATAGGAGAGGTGTGTTGTCCTGCCCAGCTGCATTAGGGGCCTCGGGAACACAGTGGATCACAGTCAGGCCCCGCAGGGGGGCGCACTCGGGTAGCTCTTCTTGTGCTGGCCTGGCAAGAGCAGAGAACCCTAAAGCCCAGGATGCATTGGTTCCTGGGTGGCAGAGCAGAGCCAGGGTATGATGAGGGCCAGGCAGTGGTGGGAGCACCAGGGGACCTCATTCCCCGGGCCACACAGAGCCTGCGAGGGAAGCAAGGCCGCTGGCCAGCCAGAGGGCCCTGACCTGCTGAGAGCTGGGTGGACGTGCCTGCTGCGTCGTCCCAGGAGACCGGGAGTCAGCACCAGGACAGGCAGACCGACCAACAGACCGACCGGCTCCTGTGTGGGGTGGGGCCGATCTCACGGTGCTCCACTCATATCCCAGCGCCTCATCCTGTATTTCCAGGCCTTGCTCCCAAACCCTCCTGCGCTGGGAGCGGAGCCAGTCAGGCCCTCGGCAGTTCTGGTGGAGAGTGGCCCTGTGTCGTACCACCCTGAGGAAGACGCAGATGAGGAGGATGCAGACGAGGAGGATGGGGAACCCTGTGTCAGTGCCCTGCAGATGATGGGCAGCAATGGTGGGTGTGTCCCACCAGTTGGAGGGCCTGAAGTGGGACTGGGCGGGGTAGGGGGGCCCTTCTAGAGAAGCAAAGACACCTACTACCCTTGATGATGCTTGAACTCAAGCCTTTTGGCTTCAAATTGAAGTCTCTGAAAGGAAAGAAATTTGGACTAAAACACTATACATTGGCCACGTTGATTCTGAGGCTCAGGGTCTGTAGACCAGCTCCATGGGAATGGCCAGGTTTCCCACTGAAGGCTGTAGGTTCTGGGCTTGCTCAGAGTCCGTAGGACAGCCTTTCAGCCAGCAGGTGAGGAGCCCACAGACAGAGGCAGTCACAGGGGTGGGGTGGGGTGGCCACGTGGCTCCCCATGTTCCCGTGGGGGTGGAGGCCCCGTGCTGGGTGCATGCCAGCTCTGCCAACCCTTTGGGGCCCCTGTTGGTGATGGGCCTGTGTGGCCAGGCGGCAGGGCTGCTGCTGGAGCCTCAGGACTTCCATGATGATCCTCTGCTTTGCAGATTACGGCTGTGATGCTGACGACGACGATGGCTACTGAGCTAAACCTACACGCCAGGCGGTATCCTGCGCTGGACCTAGAAACTCAACTTAAACGCCAGGCGGTGTCCTGCGCTTGACCTAGAAACTCAACTTAAACGCCAGGCGGTGTCCTGCGCTGGACCTAGAAACTCAACTCAAACGCCAGGCGGTGTCCTGCGCTGGACCTAGAAACTCAACTTAAACGCCAGGCGGTGTCCTGCGCTTGACCTAGAAACTCAACTTAAACGCCAGGCGGTGTCCTGCGCTGGACCTAGAAACTCAACTCAAACACCAGGCGGTGTCCTGCGCTGGACCTAGAAACTCAACTCAAACGCCAGGCGGTGTCCTGCGCTGGACCTAGAAACTCAACTCAAACACCAGGCGGTGTCCTGCGCTGGACCTAGAAACTCAACTCAAACACCAGGCGGTGTCCTGCGCTGGACCTAGAAACTCAACTCAAACACCAGGCGGTGTCCTGCGCTGGACCTAGAAACTCAACTTAAACGCCAGGCGGTGTCCTGCGCTGGACCTAGAAACTCAACTCAAACGCCAGGCGGTGTCCTGCGCTGGACCTAGAAACTCAAACGCCAGGTGGTGTCCCGCGCTGGACCTAGAAACTCAACTCAAACGCCAGGCGGTGTCCTGCGCTGGACCTAGAAACTCAAACGCCAGGTGGTGTCCCGCGCTGGACCTAGAAACTCAACTCAAACGCCAGGCGGTGTCCTGCGCTGGACCTAGAAACTCACGCCAGGCGGTGTCCTGCGCTGGACCTAGAAACTCAACTCAAACGCCAGGCGGTGTCCTGCGCTGGACCTAGAAACTCACGCCAGGTGGTGTCCTGCGCTGGACCTAGAAACTCACGCCAGGTGGTGTCCTGCGCTGGACCTAGAAACTCAAACGCCAGGTGGTGTCCTGCGCTGGACCTAGAAACTCAAACGCCAGGTGGTGTCCTGCGCTGGACCTAGAAACTCAAACGCCAGGCGGTGTCCTGTGCTGGACCTAGAAACTCAACTCAAACGCCAGGCGGTGTCCTGCGCTGGACCTAGAAACTCAACTCAAACGCCAGGCGGTGTCCTGCGCTGGACCTAGAAACTCAAACGCCAGGTGGTGTCCCGCGCTGGACCTAGAAACTCAACTCAAACGCCAGGCGGTGTCCTGCGCTGGACCTAGAAACTCAACTCAAACGCCAGGCGGTGTCCTGCGCTGGACCTAGAAACTCAAACGCCAGGCGGTGTCCTGCGCTGGACCTAGAAACTCAAACACCAGGCGGTGTCCTGCGCTGGACCTAGAAACTCAAACGCCAGGCGGTGTCCTGGCGCTGGGCCTGGAAACCTATCCTACACGCCAGGCAGTGCCTGGCGCTGGACCTGAACGTGTCTGGGGTCAGGCCCTGGGGCTGTGGCTCACAGGTGTGCACACCAAGCCTCAGGCCCAGCCAAGCACTGCCCCACTTGCTTTAAAGTTATCCACAGCCACATGTGGCCTCTGGGGTACTTGCTGTTGGGGTCAGTTTTGAGCAATGTAAGGAATATTTTCACCCCGCAAGGGAAACTCTCTGCATATGTCTGATCAGACAGGCCAGGAGCACCCAGGCCTGGGTCCCACAGCAGGGCTCAGCCTGCCCATCACAATCCCCCTGAGAGTCCTCAAAGGCAGGCACTGCGCTGCCTGTGCCATGAGAAGACATGGGGGGCCTGCACACCCGACCCCTGCCCAAGCACTGCGTCCCCGCCTCCTCCCGCTCTCCTGGCAGAGCTCGGAGTCCTGGGAAGGCAGTGGAAGGAGAGGGTTTGGTGGGTGGCTGCACGAGCCTGGAGCAGCTGGCCCTCTGCCCTGCGCTGCGGTCCCCAGCCTTCCTCCAAGTGGGGCACACGCTCCCGGCCACCTCCTCCCCTCAGTTCCGGCACCTGGGGCTGCGCAGGCCTCAGCCCCTCTCCTGGGACCTGATGGGGCAGCCAGGTTCATCTGGAAGCCCTTGGTAGAATGAGGCTCTATGCCTCCTGCTCCAGAGCGTGGGTACTGCCGGTGCCAGCCAGCCTCAGTCGTGGGGGAGGTGCTGAGCACCAGCCCAACCCTCACATCACGGGGTGAGACACAGGAACCTTTGCAGCTCCATTCTGCATGAGTGGGGGCTGTGCTCAGTGCTTGTGGACAGAGGACAGGCAGGAAGCCCTCCAACTGCCCCGGGGTCATGGCCTCCTCAGGGGAAGAACCCATGAGCAGGGCTTTCAGCTCACATTTCCCTTCCCTGGTGCAGTCCTGGGCAGGAACGTAGCTGCGTGTGCACCAGAGAGGCCCTTAGGGCCGTGGCCTGGGCTTCAACAGCCCCTCGGGTCAAGGCAGCTGCCATGGCGGAGCTGTGCCACACAACCTTCCCCGGGCCTAGCTTCTCCCTAGGGGCGGAGAGCGGGGTCTCCTATACCCCCTAGCCCTCAAAGTCTAAACCCCAGGATCTGTCCAGTGCAGACACTCCGGGGGCCTTGGAGTCTTCAGTTACCTCCTACCTCCACGCCCATACCATGTTCCTAACCTGGCTGGTTCAGAAAGGCAAAATCACCCTCCAAACAGGGATCGGTGATGTAGCTGGGGTGTCTGGCTCAGTGCCCCTCTGGCTGGGCACAGGACCCCACGCAGGCTGGGCCTCGAGCTCGGCATTGCTGCCCTCCTGTAGACACCATGGACATCCTGCTGGGGCTTTCTTGAAGTACCCACTTGGCCTGCTTCATGGCCACAGGGAGCTGTGGCTGCCTGGGATGGGGCAGGGACCTAGCTCTAGGTGTCAGGTCAGGAGCTGTGCTCTGGACCTGCCCTGCAGGGAGTGGCAGGTGGCTAGTACCAGGTCAGAGATTATTGGGCCGGGCTTGGGGGCTTCACTGAGATGGAGAGAGGCCCTGAAGTTGGGTGGGCTTGATGCAAAGCTGACAGAATGCCTTAGACCCTAGAATACAGGGAATGTGGGAAGCCAGAATCAAGACTCCACTGTGTTTGTGACCCCCGCAGCCAGACGGTGGGGAACGGTGTGAGGTGTCCAGGACTCACCCTCGGGTGTCGGGCTGTGGGATCTCCGGGTGTGGTCCCACAGCAGTGGAGGTGAGGCTACTGCAGTGGGGAGGGAAGGGAAGAGCCCCCTTCTCTGCTGGGGGGCATGGCACAGCAGGATGCTTCTTGGGAGGCTCAAGACAGGACTCCCCAGCAGAGCAGAGCCCGCCTGGGGGAGGTAGAGCCCATGTGGGAGACGCAGCATAGGACAGTGCCCCCAGGACAGAGCAGGGTGGCAGGCAGACTCGCACAGTAAGCAGCTGGAGGGCCGGCAGAACCCGAGTGTGGCCTGAAGGAGTCAAGCTGTGCGTGGGCAGATGGAGATGGGGTGGAAGGCTCTGGTGGGACGGACTGTCCAATAGGACACAGTGCTAGAGTCTTGAGTCGTCTCGGCTAAGCCACGTGCTGCGGGCTGCACCTCCAGCAGGGGGCAGCCATGCAGTGGGCAGGGTACCTCAGAACCTGTTTGGGCTGCCTTTGGCAGTGTGGGGCCCCCCAGGGGCATCCGTGTCTACACTGCCGTTCACAGGCAGCTTGCCCCTTCCTGACACCACCTGCAAGGAAGCCTGGCCTCCAGCTGCACTGGGCCCTGCCCTGCCCTGCTTCGCGTGTGGTCCAAGGCCTCTGCAGGCCGCTTGCCTTCGTCCCTTTTGCGGGGAGGGTCCCCAGACTGGAGCTGCTGAAGCCTTAGGGAGTGTGGGGAGACAGGGCTCTCAGCTGTGTCCGTTCCCTGCTCCGCCTGCCAGTCTGCCTCCTGCTGCCTGCCCACCCAGATGGCAGGGGTGTGGGCTACCTGAAGGTGCCACCCAAGGGGGAGTTGTTACTATGCCATCCCTTAGAAATCAGGTAATAGCCATCAGGTGCCTTGCCAGGTATATGCCCACTTTATTTTTGTGCCAGTTCTGGGGCTTGGACGGAGACCCCTTAGCTTTTTAGCTGTCTTTTAGCCTTTTAGTTTAAGACAGGTGCTCTACCACTTGACCCACCTCCACTTCTGGCTTTTTGCTAGAATTGGAGATAACAGTCTCTACCTGGAGCTGGCTTCAAACTTTGGAGAGCCCAAGGTCTGTTCTGGTAGCTGGACACTACAGCAGGAGAGGGGCGAGGCATGGCTGTAGGCTACCCAGCTTGCTTGTGGCTGCTCCCGCTTCCGGGCTGCCAGAGGCCTCGCCAAGCCTGCTGGGCTCTGGGTTCCTGGCCCAGCTGCTTTGTGCCCAGCTGTGCTCCCACTGGGGGCCCTTGTGAGGGTCTCCTTTACACCTAGTGGGAAGGTTGGACGTGAGCTCTGACCCTTCACTTCCGTGGCCATGTCTTTGGACCAGTGATGTTACTACCTGCTCCAGAGAGCCAGGGGCTTGCATCTCCTGTCTCTGCACCCTGCCTTCGTCTGGACCCCCCCCACACACACACACTGACCATGGACACGGGCACAGGTCAGCTGGATGGAGGAAGCCAGGGTGGACACATTGACCCTCTGACCTTGCTTCCTTGCAAAGGGCCCTGTGTTAGGTTGATGTTGTGACACCTGGCCTCTGGGGCGTGGGGGTACGGTACCTGTGTCCCAGAGATACCCTATGGGCTCAGCAGCATTTTCCTGAGGCTCACCTCAGAAAATGAGAGGGAAAAGCGGTTAGCACTCCTCTCCCAGGCTTCCTTGTGCTTTGTAGACACCCCGGGCTCTACCTGCACTCTGCCCAGCCTGGAGTCGGGGGCAAGGGTCGGGCCCTGGGAAGCCACTTGGAGGACCTCGGCTTTAGGTGAGAGGCCCGGTCTGCCTCCTCACTGAAGTCCCTCTTGCAGACCTTCCCGAAGTGGCCACTGATTCCACGCAAGCCGCTCCCCCCAGCCGCCAGGAGCCCCTCTCCCCGTCTTTGGAGCGAGGCCTGGAAGGCCTTGCAGAGGGCCTCTGGTGGGGCAGGTTTGTGGCCATAAATCAGGAGCCCTTTGAGAGCATGCTGGCTGCAGGCATCTGCCAGCTGGGGGCACCTGCGGTGTGGAAGGCGGGCACCCGGATGCCCCAGCCAGGAAGAGCAAAGCAACTGGCCAGGGTGGTCCCCCCACCTCTGGCGCATAGGAGGCCCCCAAGTGTGACAGACCCAGCACCAACCAGGGTGGGCTTGACAGTGGGGTTGTGTGACTGCCAAGACCACCTCCATCCTCCTCTGTCCTCCACAGCCCTCTTGTGCCAGAGGGGTGGGTGCTCCCCACCCTGGGCTGGGAGGCCTGTGTGGGTGCAGCAGTCCCAAGAGGAGTGAGTTGCTGGTATTCACGGGCACCTCCGTGTCTGAGAGGTGGCGTCCAGTCCCTGCGGACATTCACAGGACCACCTCCGCTCCTGAGAGGTGGTGTCCAGTCCCTGCGGACATTCACAGGACCACCTCCACTCCTGAGAGGTGGCGTCCAGTCCTTGTCTCACGGGGGGGGGGGCAACGTGGTATAGCACTTGAGTGGGCACCCAAGGCCCCAGAGTGGCTGCCCGGGGCTCAGGGCCCCAGCCAGGCACAGGCTTATTCCTGAGGACAGCCCTGGACACTGCCTGGGGCGGTTTGGAGGAAGTAACATGCTCCCCCAAATCTGCAGAGGACCCCGAGGCCCGCTCATCCCTGACATACTGAGGGCCCTTCGCAGGGCAGGGGGGCCTCTGCCCTGTCCTGTTGGCAGGTATAAGCACACACTTGTGCCCCGGGTGGTGACAGAGAAGGGGCTTCCCTGGGGACTCATGCCCGTGGAGTTCAGTGCTCTGTGCCAGGTCCTTTGTGGGCCAAAGACCAGAGCCCTCAGCCAAAAGGCACAGCCATCCTCCCTTAGACCAACACGCTGTGCTGGACCAGTGAGGCCCAGGGGCCCAGGGAGGGGCACTGAGGGACAGTCCTGCCCTCCTTCCTGTCACCCAGATTCACAGGCAACTTCCCACCCCTGCAACTCCCACTAACCTCTGCCAGCACGTCCCATGGGAGATACCTGAGAACCTCGGCGATGAGCCTCATCCGCCAACCGGGGGACCACACAGGCAAGCCAGCAGGTGCCATCCACATACTGCCTTCTGTGACCTCTGTCCACCTGTACCCACTTCTCCGTGTGTGCATGCCAGCTGCACCTCACCCTGGGGTGCGCAGGCTCCTCCAGAACTGTCTACTGCTCCCCTGTCCTCTAGAGACTGACTGTCCCTTCCCAGCCCCCAAGGCTGGGGGAGGAGAGCCAGGTGGTAGACTGGCTACCAGGCCCTGCAACCCTCAGGCTTCAGTGGCCCAATGGACTTCTGGAGTGGAAGCCAGACTGAGTGACACCCCGTGCCACGGGTACAAATGGGTGGCCCAGTGCTCTGCCCTCTGGTGGCCATGCGTGGTACGGCCCAGGCCGGGCTAAGGGCAGAGCCAAGGCCAAGACCTGCCTTGACAGGACACCCGCCCCGCCCGTCCCCACCCCCCCCATCTCCGCGTGACCCGGGCACCTATGTTTCCTCTCCACGAGGGGCCTGGCTGCGTCAGCATCCAGGCTGTGTGGTTCTCTCCCTTTCTGGTACTCGAGACTGCCCAGGAGCTCTGCAGGCGATCCAGTCTCCACATGACCCTGAAGCCCCAGGTACTATCCTCACTGCAGGCCGGCCCCATCCCTGACCCCCGGGCCGGTGGGCTCGGTGGAGGGTCCTGCCCACCCCCTCCCCCGCAAGCTCCAGGCCCCTGGCCTATGGTCAGCACCCTCCTGGGCCCTGTAGCTGCTGCCTAGCCACCCTGTAGAGGCTCCTCGGCCTCTGGTGGGACTCTCCTCGCCAGGTGGGGGGCTAGCCTGTGGTGAGCTCCATAGTAGGGCTGAGGGACCCCACATACTTGCTGAGCCCCAGCCATGTAAGGTAGCTGCTTCCCAGATGCTCGGCACCTGTCCGCACTTCCTGCTACGTGCCTGGAGAGCCGGCTGGTCCCTGGGGGCCTGGGCTGGTCAGGTTGGCAAGGGGAGGGGAATGACAGCCGGCCAAGGCCGCAGTTGGTGCCTGAGGCCTGCCCAGGCCTTCAAAGGGACCCTGGGCGGTGGCAAACGCCTTTATGGTTTTCCTGACCAGGGAGGAACCTGGCTCCGGAAACCATTGTCCCCACACAATAGACCTGGCTGACACCCATGAAGGCAGGGGCCCCTGGGCTGGTGGGACCTAACTCTGACCTCAAACTATAACCCCATCTTGGGTCCACACACTGACCATTTCCCCCGCCTATCGCTGAGCCTCGTCCTGCATGTTCTTGGCTATTACCGTCCAGCTGGTCCAGGCCAGGAAGGAGATGTGCCCTGCTGAGGAGCGGACACTCTGGGAAGGTCCATGGGGGTTCGGTGGAGAAGGTGCCCTCAGCTAGGGCCCTCCCAAAGGCCGAGGGCGGGTAAAGTCACCACGACTGGGCTGCGAGGCTGAGCACCAGCGAGTCCCGCTACCCAGAGGCCGGGGCTGTGGAAGGAGGCCCAGGCCCAAGGGGAGCCCCGGTGATGCAAGGATGTCTTCCCATGGCCTCCGCTCATCTGGAAGTTGTGAATGAGGCCTGGGAAAGTGATTCACCAGCCCGGCCTGAACACTCGAGGAGGGCTGGCTCCCGTGGCTCCCGCCCCCAGCCTCCACAGCCTGGCGTGGCCAAGCTGGCCCTGCAGAGTCCCCTAGGGCAGGGAGCATGGGTCACACCTGGAGGGATGGGCGTGGAGCTGTAGGTCCAGAGGTTGAGCCGAGTCAACATGGTCTCTTCACAGTGGCACGTTCAAAAATGGCGCTCTGAGGAGGTTCTGCAGCCCTCTGAGGTCAAAAACACCTGCGGGGCCTGCTGCAGGACAGGTGGACTCAGCCAGTCGGATCCACCTCCAAACTGGAAAACGAGGCACCATCACCCATGACCCCTATCACCTGCAGGGGGCTCTTAGGTTGGACTAGCTCTTAGGGGGACTGCCTAGCCACCTGACCTCTGTCGGTGACGATAACAACTAAAACCTGAAAGAAGGTGGAGCCCAGGCAAGTCCACTTTTCTCTTGGCTTTATACTCACAGGTTCCTGCATGGAGACAAGGACTTGTATTTGCTTCACTGGCAACGAGGATAAAAGAAAATACACAGAAGCATCTGCCCCTGCACCCATCACCCACAGTTCCTGGAGTCTGCTTCCCTCTCCCTGGTCAGCCCGAAGCTCATCTCCTCGTCCCCCTCTGGAATCCCCACAGGAGGGGAAAATACATGTTTCTCGTTTCTTCTCAGCAGTGTTGGCCAAGCCTTTGACCAAGCATGCGCTCTGGGGCCGGCAGGGGCGGCCAGGTGGGGGCGCCTTGGGTCAGGAGGTGGCATCCAGTCCCGGCGGCCTGCAAGGCTGCTGGGGGTACCTTAGCCGGCACGCCCCAGCCTGGCCCTGGACCCAGCAGCGACTCTGGAATGAGGTTTTCCATCCCCACAACAGCGACCACACACTGAATTCAGGGATGGTCACGGGCTTAGGCCGCACGCAGAGTATGGGGCTGCACCCCTCTGCTCAAGGAGGTGCAGGTAGGGGTGGGCAGAACTGTGGGTGCTCTTGTGGGTTTTACCTATGGGAGACTCCAAGGCCAGCCGGAACGTTGCTCGAGAGAGGACTGCTCTTTCCCTGCAGGGAGGAGCCATCGGATAGCTCTTCTCTACCTGGAAGCAATGAGGAGCAACACCTGCACGATCAGACGAGGCCAGCTTCCCGGAGCCTTCTCTGCCCCTCGATTCCCCCGGGTACACACAGAGTTGGGCCGGGGCAGGGGGGTGACGGGAGGGAGTTTTGCTGGTGACCGACATTTCAGTAAAGCTCAGATACACGTGCTGTGGAGTGGTGGTATCCGTGGCAGGGAGGGCTCAGGCCTTCAGGTTCCCGCTTACCTGCGACCCAGGGCAGTGCCGTTGGAGCCGCAGGGGCTGTGTCAGGAATGGGGCAGGCCCTCATGACAAAGGACTGAGGAGCCAGGTTTCCCAGAGGTTGTCCTGCAGATAATGGGGCGGCCGGGACGCGAGGCGGGGAGGTGGGGGCGCATGCTCGTCTCCGAGGACCTAGCGGCCACACTGGACGTGAGGGACAAGCAGACGGAGGTGTGTGACCTGGCAGGCTGGGGTTGGGAGGGTGGATGGCTTCCTGGGGGCAGGAGAGTTGGGCAGAACTCTAAACCATGGGGGAGGCGCTGGGGAGCTAGGGGGCTAGAGAAGGGGTCGGCCTGGCTGCCCTAAGGCTTGCTGCCCCAGTGCTAGTCGTGGGAGAGGGTAGGGAGGTGAGCGTGGGGCCAGGGCGTCCCCATGCCCCGCTCTGGGTGAGTCACTGCTGACTCGGTGTCCTGGCGCCAAGGGGCCCAGGCCACTTGGGCCACAGGAAGTGGACAGGGTTGATAAAGGGCGGTGGCTGGAAGTTGCTGGGTTCCCACTTCCTGCAGCCCAAGTGGTGGGGCCAGGCACCCAGCGGGCATCTGCATATGCGGGCCCAGGTGTCCACGGTTTTATGTGGAAGGCTTACAAAGCAGGACGCAAATGTGCCTTGTGCCTCTGTCGGGCTGCACTCTCAGATGGTGTGGGGAACGTCCCTGTGGGCGTGTGGCATCTCGGGCAGCTACAGTTTTGAGGGATGTAGAGAGGGTGGCCGGCCCAGGGACAGGCCTGGGCTAGGCCAGGGAGGAAGAGTAGGGTTCGGAGGTGTGTCCGTATGCTCAGGGGACAGGGTGTGTGGATCTCCCCCGTTATCTCTGTCCTGGGGGAGGCTCCCAGCAGGCCGGAGGCTGGCTGCTGTTGGGGAGGAAGCCCAGGAGGGCAGTGGGCTGCATAGCGCCCCAGAAGGCTGTCTCTGTCCTGCCCCTTGTCAGGGCACCTGCCTGGGGCCTGCCAGGACTGAAGGTGGGGGAAACCAGCTCACACTGCCCAGGAAGAGAGACTTGCTTCAGCGTCCTGGATCCTCTTGTGCCAGCGCCTGCTGACTTGTGTCCCTTCAGTGGTGACTCTAACCCTAAGGCTGCCAGGTGCGGGGCTACTCCTGGACCACAACAGAGCTCTCGGGCCTCACTCAAAGGCAGTTCGGGAAGCGTAGGGACAGGGGACCCCTGGACTGGGCGGAGGGCAGCGCCTGTAGTCTACCTGCCTGTAGTCCAGCCTCCAGAGTGGGCTGCCCAGAGCCTGGGAGGGCAGGGCCTGCGTGGGCTCCGATGCCCCTGGGGATGGCGGACAGTGGGCATGGGGAGTGTGGCTGCTGGCCGGAGGCAGACCCTCGCTGGGGCCACGCAGCCCATCACGCTGGCGGCCGGCCGTTCGGTCCAGCAAAGCCCAGGGGGCGAAGCACGGACCTGACCTCCCCCAGCCCCGGACGCCGGGTCCCCGGTGCTCGGAGCCGAGGGGAGACATCCGCCGCCCCGCCCCCCGGGAGAGCGCGGCTCCCGCCGGCGCGCGGCCTCGGGGGCGGGGCCGGGGAGGGGCGGGGCCGGCGGGGGGCGGGGCCGGACCCCACGCGCCCGGGCTACTGGTCGAAAAGCGGCCCGCTGAGCGCGCCGGCTCCCCATTGGGCGCCGGCCCGGAGGGCGTGGCTCCGCGCGCGCCGCGGCCGCGGTCCCGGCTCGGAGCCCCGCGGCGGGGAGCCGGAGGGCCCGCGGGCCCCGGCGGCGGGCCCGGTCCGCGGGGACGGGCGGCGCGCCGGGCTCCACTCCGCGCGCGGCCCCCGGCGGGCTCTTATCAGCGCGGGCAGCTGGCGGCGCGAGCGCCCCGGCCCAATTCAATGGCCATTGTCCGCCGGGCCCTTTGTTCAGGAGGCGGCCGCTTCCTGCCGCGCCGAGCGGGGGGCGGGCGGCAGGAAGCGGGGCGCGGAGGCGGGCCCGGCCGGGGCGCCCCTCCCCGGTCTCCGCGGACCCCGGGCTGCGAGGCCCCCGACCGCCCTGGGCGCACCGTGTCCGGGCGCGGGCGCCCCAAGTCCGTGGCCCCTCCAAGGCCACCTCCAAGGGGTCGCGGGGCGGGGGACCGCACCGGCCGCCCAGCCCGGGCCTCCGCGGGCCGGGCACCGTCTGCTTGTGAGACCGGCAGCACGCGGGAGCGCCCGGCGCCCCCTGCCGTGTTGGATGGGGCCGGGAAGCCCTGGGCACCCGCAGCTGCTCCGGACGTCCGGGAGGGGTGGCTGGGACCTGAGCTTGAAGCTGATCTTGTCCTGCGGGTCCTCTGAGAAGCCCGGGCCCCTGCAGAGGGCCGGGCCGGGCCGGGGAGGGGGGCCTGCCAGGGGTCCTTGAAAGGCCAGAGGAGGAAGGAGAGGCGGTCGAGGAGTCATGACCCCAGGCTGCCGGGCCGGAGTCAGCTGGGCCGAAGCGGGTGCTGGGTGCCACGGCGCCCGTCCTGGAGACAGAGTGCTCCGAAGAGGCTGACCCCACGACCCCTGGGCCGAGGGGGCCCTTGGGGAGACCGGAGGAAGGGAGGGCCAAGGCAACCCAGAGGGCCGGCACTGGGAAGGGCATCAGCTCGGGGCAAGGGGCAGAGGAGGCCGGGGGGCGGGGAGGGGGTGCACGGGTGGTATGAGCCCCTCAGCCACAGGGACCTCAAAGTTGAAGTAGGGGGCTGGGGGTGACCTGAGAGGCTGCTGCCCCATCACCCAGGGCAGAGCAGAGCTTTAGAGGCTGGAGAAAATATGGGCAACTTCTCCATCAGCCAGGACACCGCCCTGAGTGGGTGCCCCCCAGCCAGGCCCCTTCCCCTCTCGGCAGACCCCGCCTCTCAGCCATGGCCCCTTCATGGGGTGCCACCGGTCACCGCGTCACCGCCCCCTTCCCCAGGGCCGGCAAGGCCCCACCCTTGTAACCCTCCCTCTATTGCTCCTGCCCTGGGACCAGTGATCTGCCCTCAGCAGGGGTCCTGGCGGTCCAGGGAGTAATATCCTTCCCATGGGACCACCGAATCCTCCGTCCCCGGATGCTTTGTCCACGAGAATCTCCCTGCACCGGCCCACTGGCTCCACACAGGTCCAGGCCACGGCCTCCAGGAAGACCCCATGCCATCTGCCAGCCTAGCTGACGTCTGCAGCGCTGGGGTTGGGGACAAAGTCCGGGGCTGGGAGGAAAGGGCCACGGGGTCGGCCGGTGGACCCTCGACCGGCCGTGGGGGTGGGGAGGGTCTTTGAGGGAGGTCTCTGCATGAGTCACCACAACAGGCCTCAGCACAAACGCAGGAAACGCCGTTCTAGGAAACTATTTTCCCTCACAGGGGGAAAGTCGGCCAGCCACGCGAAGGCATTGTTGGCGGCCGGGGCTTCCGGGTGGGCTCGCTCTAGCCCGCGGGCCGGGGCGCTGGGCTGAGCTGCTTCCCTTGGAGACCCAGGGGCGCCAGGTACCCAGCCTGTCTGCAGGGCAGGGTGCGCGTGACACCCACACCCCCCCACCCCCCCACGCAGGTGAGCCCCAGGGAGGGGGAGGGCCTCTTCCCTTCCCAGCAGCCTTCGTGACCTAGCCAGAGCCATTGCCACGGAGGCCTGTCCGCCCGTCCTCCCCAGCAAGGCTGCAGACCCCCGCTGTCAGCTCAGTGTGGCTCAGGGCAGGGGGACCCTCTGGCAGGGGGACGTCCTGCCCCACGGGGCTGGCAGAGGGGGCCGGGAGGGACAGAGCGGGTACCTGGTCTCCGCTGGGTAGCCGCTCCAAAGGCAGGCACAGCCGTCGTCCTGGGCCCCATCCTTCTGGCATGCGGGCCAGAGGTCGTAAAGGGCAGGGAGGGGCTGCACCTGGCCTCGGCCCCCCTCCCCCAGCTGGACAGGCAGGCCTGGGGGGTAAGCACACCTCACCTTTGGCCACTTCATGCTGAGAGGTCTGTCCTTCGAGCCTCAGCCTGGTACCCGGGCTCACCAAGGCCCTGGCCACCACGCCAGAGGACAGCAGTCAGAGCCCAGCCAAAAGAGAAGGTGCTGGAGTTCCTCACTCCGCAGAGTGCCAGGCCCGCGGAAGCCTCCCGAGCTGGCCCTGGGAAGGCCCGAGCGGGACTCAGTTTCCCAGGACTGATGCGCACATGCACACGCACGGGCGCGTTCACACCCTACTGCTGCCTCCGGGTTTCCCTGGAACGACGGGAAGAGCCGTGGAGAGGATGAGGGCCGGCGAGGATGGTCCTCGGCCTCCGGGCAGGGCTGGGCAGACAGTCCAGCTGCTGGCCCCGCGGGGGCAGAGGGCAGATCCTCTCACAGGACAGGTGGGCCGCCGGGGAGGGCCCAGCCCTGGAGCGGGAAGTCCTGCTGTCTGTCCTGACAGGCCACGGACGGACCAGGGAGGAGGGGCTCAGAGGGCAGAGGGCCAAGGCAGGCCCATCTGCTGGCAGAATTCCACCCGGGATGGACCTGGGAAGTGCCACAGACGTGCCAGGCAGGGTGGCAGGCTCGAGGAGCTCCGTGGAGAGGTGGCGGTTCCCCCCCCACCCAGACCGTCTCCCAGGAGAACAGCAGGGCAGGGCAGAGGGAGCCTGGGAATCCCCCCTCTCCCGGGCTCTGTGGGGACCGCGTTCCACCCACCTCCCCCTGCAGAGCCCCCTCCCCTCCCCCCCAGCGCTGCGGAGCCACCCTGCCCCCACCTCCAGCCACAGTTCCCTCTAATTTTCCAATTGTCGTATAATCTATGTAACACAACATTTTGGAGCTTTCTTTTTTTTTTTTAATTGAAAGGGCAGCAGAAGCCACGGCACAGTTAAGTTAAAGCAATTCTTTATGCAAGTAATGAAAAGCAGGCCCGGCAGCCCCCGAGCTCCGGCGCGGCCATGGTTGCCGGTCCACGGGAGCCGTCTGTCTATGCCCCGCCCGCCGTCACTACACGCAGACACGCCCGCAACCACAGCCCCGGGAGGCTGAGGCCCGAGGATCGAGGACTCCAGGCCAGCCAGCCATCTACTGAGACTCCTCTGTCCCCAAACACAAAAGCAAATGGAAATCCAACATGGCGCCCACTTCAAGTGTGCAGCTCATCCCCAGCGGAGCTTCTTCCCCAGTACCTCCAGGGGGGCTTGGGACTCAGCACAGCACCCTCAAGGTGTGTCGTGATGGACGCTGTGCCATCATTTCCATTTTTGTGTGGGCCAGCTCTGTGGCTTGAACCCAGGGCCTCACTCCAGGCCTCCTGCTTTCCCTTAGCTTTTGTTTCCCCCTCTCCTCTTCTTAGTCAAGGCCGGCACTCTACTACTTGAGTCACGTCGCTACATCACGTCGCTGGTTAATGGGAGATACGAGTCTCAGGTTTGTCTGCCTGGGCTGCCTTTGAACCACGATCCTCAGATCTCAGCTTCCTGAGTAGCGAGGGTGACAGGCGTGAGAATGGCCTTCCTTTTACAAGGCAAGCACTCTTGCCACTAGGCCATATCCCCAGCCCCATGGCCTTCCTTCTAAAGCTCAGTATGACAGAAGACTTATTTTTCCCCTTTGGTGGTCCTGGGATTCAAACCCAGGGCCTGCTTGCTAGGAGGGTGCTCTACCACTTGAGCCACTCCCCTTGTCTTCACTTCAGGTGTGTGTGTGTGTGTGTGTGTGTGTGAGAGAGAGAGGGGGGGGGGTTGTCCTGGGGGCTGAATGCAGGACCTGGGCGCTGTCTGAGGTTTTTGCTCATCCCACCACTTGAGCCACGGCACCACTTCCAGCTTTTTCTGTGATTAATTGGGGATAGGAGTCTTGTGGGGGAGAAGTAGGAGAAAACGATGAGGGGATTAACGCAGTTCAAAAACACGTACTCACTACCTTACTTGTGTAACTGTGACCCCTCTGTACATCGCCCTTACAATAAATAAAAAAAAAGGGAAAAGGAAAGAAGGGTCTCACAGACTGTCCTGCCAGGCTGGCTGTGAACTGTGACCTTCAGATCTCAGCCTCCTGAGCAGCTAGGATGGCGGGCGGGAGCTGGCAGTGCCCGGCTTTTCTCCGGTGTCGCATCCCACCCCAGCCCACCGCTCCTGAGCCTCCAGTGTGGAGGGAGAGCCTCCCCCATCCCTCGGGCTCCTGAGCTGGGCGGAGTGGCCCACACCTGCAGTTCCAACACTCAGGAGTCAGAAGATCTCAAGTTCCGGGCCAGCCTGGGCCAACAGCGAAACCCTGTCTCAAAAACAAAAACAGAAACACGCCGAAGTCTGCGCTGGAAGAACGTTCAGCCGTGCACACAAGCAGCCGAGGCGCGGGGACATTCCCCAAGCCCGGTCCCCTCCCCGCGGGGAACACCCAGGTCCTCTCCCAGCTCCAGGTCACCCTGGACTTGCCAGCTCCAGGCAGCACGCACGGCACGCCCCTCCCCGGCCGGGGCCCCGGGAGACCTCAGGGCGGCCGGAGGGGGAGCGGCCCCGCCGGCCGACGGTGGGAGGGAGGCCGGCCGGGGTCCCTCCGGGAGGGTGCCGGTGCTGCGGGCGTCTCCCGCGTGCCCCGCGCTCCGGGCTTGGACGGGCGGCGTCTGTGGGTGGCCGCGCCCGCGGGCACCGGCTGCCCAGACCTCGCGGAGGCCCAGGGATGGCCCGTGGCTTCGCCGAGGACGCCCCGGCACGGAGGAGGACGGAGGGCGGCCCGAGTCCCGCCCGGATGCGAGAGTCGCCGGGCTTACCGGCCCTTTCCAGCCGCCCTTCTCCCCCGGGTTCTCGCCGGGAGGTCCCGGGCCGCACCCTCGCGTCTCCATACCCCCAGCCTCCTCCCGGGGCCGGGACCCGGGCCCGGCGGTCACCTGAGGACGAGGCAGAGCCCTGCGGGAGCCCCGTGTCGGCTGACACTTCCCAGAGCATCCTCGGCCTGGTGCCACCCAGGGACCTACTCGCGGAGGTGGCTGCCCAGGGGTCTGCCCTTTGGCCTGGGCCCCTGGGGTCCTCCTTCCCCTCGGGGCTCCCACGCGCCCAGGCCCCCGGTCAGCACGACTCTTACCCTGGTCACTGGCCCAAGCCCCCCGGCAGCCTGCTCCCCAGCACAACCTCAGCTTGTTGTCCGCCGACGACAAGGCCACTGCTCTCCAGCGGGAGGACGGGGGCTCTGGGGTGCCGTGTCTGGCTGAGGGCTGACAGGCGGGGCCAGGCCCCCCGCCCCCACCTTTGCCGGAGTGGCCAGGGCTGCTGCTGGTGATCCCTGACGGTCTTCACCCCCCCCACCCCCAAGGCGGGAGGTGGCCCGAGAGGGAGGGGGAAGGCCCACCCGGGGCCCCCAAGGAGCAGGCAGGGGGCAGGGGGCGAGGCCCGCCTGCCTGGGTGGGGCGGGCCCGTTTCTCGGAGGGACTCGTGGCGATGGCCACGGTTGCTTCCAGGACCCCGGGTAGCAGGCCAGGGATGGGGAGCACAGTGCCAGGGAAGCCTTATTCGGACTGGGGGAGGCAGTGGCCAGTTTCCCGACACCCCGTCAGCCATGTGGCCCATGTCATAAACTCCCCTCCCGAGGCCTGCGGGGGGGGGGGGCTCTGCGACCCAGGGCCTCAGCAGCGGCCTTGGGGTCCCACCCGGTCCACCGGGCCTCGAGCACTGCAGCGGCTCGGGCGGGAGGGCCGGCCCAGAAACAGAACACTTCCTCCCCCGCGAAGGGTGGGCAGGCCAGCTCGGTACCCCGGAACCGGGGGTGGGGGAGGCAGGCGGGCAGACCGAGCCGTTCTACACTCTCCTCCACGGCCTGCACCCCCACTGGCCTCCCAGCTCGCCCTGGCCGGCCAACCCTGGGCTCTTAAAGCTCTAGGTCCGGGTGGGATCTTTGGCCACTGAAGACTGCCTGCCCTGGCCCACCCTGGCACCAGCAGACCTCCACCGGCTCATCTGCTGGAAAGGGGCATGGCCTGCCCACCCTTCCTCTGGCTCTGGCCTGCCCCTCCTGGAATGGGGGGGTAGGTGCTGGGTGGGGGGGAGGCAGGTGCTGGGTGGGGGGGGCAGGTGCTGGGGAGGGAGGCAGGTGCTGGGTGGGGTGGGAGGCAGGTGCTGGGTGGGGGGCAGGTGCTGGGGAGGGGGGCAGGTGCTGGGGAGGGAGGCAGGTGCTGGGGAGGGGGGCAGGTGCTGGGTGGGGGGAGGCAGGTGCTGGGTGGGGGGGAGACAGGTGCTGGGGAGGGGGGCAGGTGCTGGGTGGGGGGCAGGTGCTGGGTGGGGGGGAGGCAGGTGCTGGGTGGGGGGGAGGCAGGTGCTGGGGGGGCAGGTGCTGGGGAGGGGGCAGGTGCTGGGGAGGGGGGCAGGTGGTGGGGAGGGGGGCAGGTGCTGGGTGGGGGGGCAGGTGCTGGGGAGGGGGGCAGGTGCTGGGGAGGGGGGCAGGTGCTGGGTGGGGGGCAGGTGCTGGGGAGGGCAGGTGCTGGGGAGGGGGCACGTGCTGGGTGGGGGGGGTGGCAGGTGCTGGGCGGGAGGGGGGCAGGTGCTTCCGCCCCGCCGCGCCCCGCCCCGCCGCGCCGCGCCGCGCAGTGCGCATGCCCAAAGCCCGCTACCCCCGCCCGTTCCGGACTGGCGAGGACTCTGCCCCGCCGCCATGGACCGCATCGAGGGGGCGGCGGTGGGCCGCTGCGCCAGCTCTCCGTACCTGAGGCCGTTCACGCTGCACTACCGCCAGGTGAGGGGCCGGGCCCGCCGCCGCCGCCCGCCCCAGCGGGGCCCGGGGCCCGCGGCCCGGACTCCGCCCCGGGCCCCGTCCTCCGCGCGCGCCCGCTCCGCCCTCGAGGCTCCGCCCACCGCCGGCCCCGCCCGCGGCCCGCGGTGCCCCGCCCCTCGGGCGGCCCCGCCCCAGGCCCCGCCCCCTGCGCGCCGAGGCCCCGCCCCCGCCCCGCCCCCCTCCCGGCGCCGGGCTGGGCGGGGAGCTGGGCGCGCAGACCCGGAGCGCCCCGCCCCAGGAGGCCCGGAGGGGGCCGCGGGGGCGTCTCGCTCCCTTCCGGGGGGGGGGGTAGGGGGGGGCTTTGCCGGACCCGGGTCCCTCCGGCCCCGGCCACACTTCTCGGTTGCCCCAGGGATTGGGGCAGGCTTCCTGAGTTTGGGTTTGTTTTTGCCAGGCCTGGGGCTTGAACTCAGGGCCCGAGCCCTGTGCCTGGCTCCCTCCGCCTCCGGAGCCTCAGCGCCACGGGGAAGGCTTCCCGAAGGCGGTGGGCTGGACGCTGAGGCTTCCAGGAGGAGGGAGTCGGGCAGAGCAAGGAGGATCCGGGAGCTCCACCTGTCCGAGCAAGGGCCCAGCCGTCTCCCGGTGCTGCTCGGGACGCCGGGCAGTGGCTGCCCTGCCTGGCGTGGGGCCCGTGCGGACTCACAGGAAATCTTTGTGGCTGAGTCACTGCGGCCTCCTCTCCTGTTCCCTGGGGTCCCTGAGCCCCAGCCACCTCCCTGAACGCTCCTTCCACCGGCCACACGCGCCTGCTCCCGCCGCTCCTTCCGTGCTGTCCGTCCAGAGGAACGGCCCCGCCCTGGGCCCCCACCGGGTCACTCCATCCAGAGCCCTGGGGTTTCTGCCCAGCTTCCTGGCCTGGAGCATCCTGTCCCCCCTCGCATAGCCAGGCCTCCGCCAATTGCCCGTCCACTCAGACCTCTCCACCCTGACGCTCCCTGCCATGGTGGTCCTGCAGGGTAAAGCCAGGCCGACACTGGCCGGGGGGACGCAGCTAGAGCCAGCCAAGAGGCCAAGCTGGAGACCTGGGCGGTCCTTTTGCTTTCCTTGGTCCAGAGCGGGGAGGCTGGTGGACACGCAGCCAGGACCAGGTGCGGCCTGGAGCGCGCTGCTCTCAGTACCCCCAACCTCCTGGGCGGCGCGGGGTGGGCATCTCTGCCGTCGCAGTCAGCAGCCGCGCGTCTGTTTCCGGTGACGGCATTGGTAATGAGAGCGGAGCGAGCCGAGCGGAGCTGAGCAGGCAGAGGGCCGGGGACCTGGGCCGGGGACGAGGACAGTCTTCCCTCCGGTGCAGAGGGACGCTGGGTTGGGGGCTGTTTGCCACTGGGGGTGGGGGGCCCCTGCAACCCTTATTTATTTGTAATTTGCTGCACCTGGCAAGGGGAGGCCTGGACAGGAGGAAGACACCCTGAGCAGGATGAGGCCACCTTACGGCCCGTCTCTCTCCCAGGGCCTCAGTGGGGCTCCTGGGTACCCAGACCTTCCACTCATCTTGCTGGAACTAAGGGTCTGACAGGGTTTTTGATCTAGAGCTGAGAATGTCCTGGAACTTGGCCTGCTCTGAGGAAGGCTGTGGGGGTGGACATGGGGGGGGGGAAGGGGCGTCCCTGGAGCCTTCCAGAGTGGGTGGCTGGCTGCGGGCGGCCGGGCGTCGGGCAGGCCTGGGCTCGCCTCGTGGGGCCTCCCGGGCAGCCTGACCTGTGCAGGACATTGGCTCTGCACTCCTCTTGGAAACCAGGCTGCCGCCACCCACCCAGCTCGCCTCTGCCACAGCCAGGCCCGCAGGGGTCTCGCCGACCTGCCGGGCCGCTTGTCTGTGAGACTCTCTGACGAGGAGGGCCCTTCCTCTCTCCTGTGCCTCCTCCGGGAGCCCTCACAGGGCTCTGCGGCAGCCTCCCCCCTCCTCCATGCCCGGTTGCACACGAGGGCTCTGGGCTCAGGTAGTTTCTGAACCCCGGCCTGGATGGGGCCCCAGCATCTGGGGTGAGCCGTCATGGCTCAAGGCTGAGCTGGAGAGGAGACGAGGTGGCAGGTGGCCCGAGCAGCCGGGGGGGGGGGGTCAGAATCCAGGGTTCCGTCAGCCCAGACTCTTCAGGGAAAGCTCTGGCTCTCCTGGTGGGCCCGGCTCTGCCCCCGCTCTTCCACCCTTCCCGCCACACTGAGCCCCGCTTGGACGTGGCAGCCTGTGCTACCTGCTGGACAGAGGGGTCCCGCCGTCCAGCCACGCAGCCAGGCCTGGCGCGGGTGCCCCTCAGGAGGCTGTCTCCCTGTGTGAGGCCCCGTGGGCCTGGCCTCCGCCCTGGTGGCTTGGGGTCCTCCCTGCCCCGTCTGTAGTGCGCCACGCCCCCTCTCTGGGTCTCCGGGCCGCGTACCTCTGCTTGCAGGCCCTCCTGGTCACGGGGAGCCTTTCCTCTTCTTTGCCAGGTTTTCTGCCTGACTCCCAGAGCCTCAGGAAGCCTCTGACCTTCTTGTCCACCCCAGGCTTGCTTCCTCCCTCACCTGCTGCGGTTCCTCACTTCCGGTGGGCCCTGGCTGGAACCTGGGGGGGAAGGTCTGTGTAGCCGTCTCAGCTCCACGCATGGCATCTCTGTGCCGGCAGCCACTTGGCCCTGACTGCTGTCTTTCCTCTTCCAGAATGGTGTCCAGAAGTCCTGGGACTTTATGAAGACACATGACAGGTGAGGGCCAGGTCTGGCTACTCGGAAACCCCTGGAATGACACTGGGGCCCAGGGGTGAACAGCCCTCCACTCCAGCTTCTGCTCCCTTCGTAGTGGTTATATTATTATTACCACCACACTTTGCAGTTCTAGAGATTGAGCCGAGTGCCTCGTTTTCATTTTTTTATGGTTTTTATTTTTGCCAGTCCTGGGGCTTGAACTCAGGGCCCGGGCGCTGTCCCTGAGCTTCTTTGGCGCAAGGTTGACACTCTACCTCTTGGGCCACAGCGCCACTTCTGGCTTTTCCTGAGTATGTGGTGCTGAGGAATCGAACCCAGGGCTCCAGGCATGCCAGGCCAGCGCTCTACCACTGAGCCACGTCCCCAGCCGAGGGCCTCATTGGTCTAGCAGGCGCTCTACCCCCGGCCTCCCTCCCCCAGGCTGACCATAGGGGTCAGCCTGAGGACGGAGGCTGAGTCAGGCCCTGGCTTAGGCCTCCCGCACGCCCCAGGTGGCCGAGAGGCCATCCCACTGCCCT